>NC_056747.1:1166825213-1167082713 GCF_019279795.1 Protopterus annectens | reverse complement strand
GTATGCACTGTCAGAGATGCTGGGTGAGCAGATTGGTGTGACGAGGGAGATGATTTTTCTGAGCTTTGATACAGAATCGGAATTGTGTTTCTAATTATGGTGCCTGCTAAAAAGCATTTGCTAGAAAATGGAAATCAAAATCTAAACCAACTATACTGGAAGTAGTGAAATATAGTAAGAGATAAAACGAGTGGAACTGAGATCTTTAGAAAAAGGATAGGAGCCAACAACATATGAAAAAATGGGAATTGGGGTAACAATATACAGGGGGAATGAGGTTTAAAAGAAGGCAAGACTTAAATGAGCTATGTAGTGTTTGACTGAAAATGACTGGGTAAGTAATAAGTGATGTATAGTGTTTGTAACTGGGAGTGTGTCAGTATGGTTTGTGATGTAAAATGCTTGCAACTAGGATTGTCTGTGTGGTTTGTTTTTGTTAATTTGAATGTATGATTGGCTATGTCATAAATGATGGTTTAATAAAGATGTTTTTTGTTTAAAAAAGGCCAGGAATTGAGTAATTTGTTATTGTTGCCTAGGTTACATGATATATAGCAATATATGTGAATTATAATGTTTGTAAATGTAGCTTTGTTAATACAGTTTGTTTACTGTAATATAAATGTAAATGTGCCTGTCTCAGGTGATAATTCAATAAAGGTGCTTAAAAAAAGACATAGGCAAACATACATTATCAGAAAAGAAAACAAACCATTTTAGCAATTTTTCCATTTAAAAACAATAAGTATCGCATATGTTTTCTTTCCTGCTGTCATCAGTCCAACATTACAAAACAGTGGATGAATTCCTGCCTTCCATTAAACCTCACTCGTCCTGAACATTATTATGCATGTATTGTTCCCGTAGTTTCCATTTACATCTATGTAGTTTGCTCTTTCCTTTTTCTAAAGACCCCACTTCCTTTTTTCTTTCTCTTCAGTACCTCAAGTACAGTTGCTGTAGACTTTGATTTCCATTTTCTAGTAGTTGTTTTTGGCAGCCAACAGAATTAAACTTAAGGCCTTACCATGCCCAGGTGATTTAGATCCTGTATCACAGCTCAAAGGAATCCACTTCCTTGCAGCCATGTGCTTACTTAATATTTATGATGGAGTACTCTGTAGGGAATTTTTAAAGTCTGCCAACTCATTATGCTCCCAAAACATATGTTCCCAGTTCTTTTTCTTCTCCAAAATTTGCTGTCTACCTGAGGAAAATTTCTTTGAGGGCTGCTTATGGTATAAAAATACCTGTACAAACACTTCCAAACCAAGATCCTAAACTATACTTGGTTGCTATACATATGTCTTCCTATTATTTTCTAGTAATTTGCTTTTTATATGCCTTACTAGTTATCCCCTTTTGTTCTAGATTTAACTAAAAATTCTACCAGAACAGGTCTTTTTCTTAAAAATTCCCCTCCCTCTGTCTTTTTATCTGTAGTCTGAGATCAAGCCCTGGTAATGTAAGTCTGTCTGTAGCCTGCGATCCAAATGTCTACTTGGCCTCATCCCACCCTGTTACCTTTCCGCTCGAGTTGTTTGCTCCCAGTATCTTGGTTCCTTTGTCAGGTTTTTCCAGTAAATTCCAGCCCCTGTTGCCTATTTTCTATACGTCCACTTGCAGTCATCACTATTGGCAAAATTTCCTTTCTCCATTAACATTGACATATTTCTTAGAATACTTTCTGCCACATTGTGAATATAATATTTTATATGGTTAATATTATCCTTAAATAGATGCATACAAAGTCCCACACTTTGTTTCTTGAACTTCTTCCTGGCTTCACCATTGTCCTTTTTCACTTTGACTAAAATATGTCACTTCAAATCAGGTAAACCTAAACCACTTCCTTCTGTTGGAAGGATCATCTTATCCCACTTCACTCTTGCCCTGTCTCCCTCTCAGATCAACTTATCCACACCCCCACCAGGGGAAGCAATATCCTAGACCTGGTCATTATCAACATGGGCTACCAGTGTTCCACACCAGAGGTCAACTCCTCGTTGGTCAGATCCGACCACAAGCTAATCACCCTAGACATCCACACCCCACCCCCATCCCCCATTAGGGAAAGCACTGTAAAAAAAATGTCCATAGCCAACTTCACGCTTCTTAAGACAGAAGTAGCAAACTTCACGACACCCATGCAGACGGACAACAGAGGTACGAATGCTGAGTCCTACACAATTGCACTTTATAAGCACTTACATGAGTGCATGGATCGTGCTATCCTCCAAAAAAAGGAAGCCAATCTGGTGGTCCCCTGCCATAAACAAACTCTACAACAGAAGAAAGAAACTGTTGCAAAAAAAGAGTAAAATCCCAAGATTGGAGGAACTCCCTGGTCAGACTCAGTGAGATCCCTCATAAAATCCTCCAAAGCTAGTTACGAAAACAAAATTGCCACTGATTCTAAAGACAACCACAAAGCATTCTATAGCTTTGTCAAGAATCTCAGCGGCAACACTCAGATTTGCTCCGAGTTGCAGCACAATGGCACTTAATATACTGAACCAACTAATATTGCCAACATCCTGGCAGATAGGTTCAGTGCTAACTTTACCCCCACCCCCTAAAGGGCCCATTTCTATACTGGAAAAATGCAAAGTTCCTGTAATCACGGCTGCACAGGTAAAAACAACACTCTCCAAAGCCAAGAACACAGCATCCATGGGACCTGACAACATCCCAGGCTGCGTTCTACACGAACTGCAGAATGAACTGACACCCCACCTTTGCACCATGTTCAATCATAGCCTCACCTTTGTTCCCACTGAATGGCACACAGCAATGGTTATCACACTCCACAAAGGGGGAGCCACCACGGACCCTGGGAACTACTGCCCCATTAGCCTAACGAGCCTGGTCTGCAAGGCCATGGAACGTATCATCATGGATCTTATACACAAAGACATTGGTAATATCCAAACTCTGGACCCCACCCAGTTCAAGTTTGTAAAAGGCAGATCATGTCTCCTAAACCTGATAGACTTCTTTGAAGCAATCACCAAAGTCGTAGACTAGGGTAAGGTGGTTCACACAGCCTACCTAGATCTCGCCAAGGCTTTTGACACCATCCACCACTCTGAAATTATAGGTAAACTCACTAAACTAGGTATAAATTCCTATGTCACGAGATGGGTTGCCAACTGGCTCACTGACAGAACCCACACTGTGAAAGTAGCAGACTCCAAATCCGACTTCAGACCAGTGACAAGTGGAGTACCACAGGGTTCAGTCCTGGGTCCTCTCCTGTTTGGTATCTACTTTTCTGAAGTACAGGCTAACAGAGAAGGTCTTTGGCTAATGAAGTTCACAGATGACTGCAAACTAGGAGCCATAATCGAAACTTCTAACGATGTGGACATCCTACAAAAGGGCCTCACGGAGATAGATGCCTGGTGTCAAAGCCATGGCCTCAAGCTCAATGACAAAAAGTGCATTGTCATCCCCTTTGGTAAAAACTCTGTACCCATGAGCTGCCACATAGGTGATAGTCTACTTAGCATCGAAAGTGTGATGAGAGACCTTGGGACACAGGTGGACAGTAGTCTCTCCTTTGATAATCACATTGCCACAGTAGTCAGGAAATCCTTCTACATGGCACACCTCATCACAAAAGGTTTCTCATCCAGGAAAAAAGAGGTAATTGTTCCCCTCTACTCCTCACTCATTAGACCCATTATAGAGTACAACGCCCCTTTTGTTGTGTACCTCACAAGACCTCTACAACAACTGGAAAGGCCACAGAAATGCCTCACAAAGCGGATTACTGGCCTCAAACAGATGCCCTATGCAGACAGTCTCAAAAAACTCCAGCTTTACTCTGTCTCATATCGCCTACTCAGAGGCGATCTCTGCCTAACATACAAAGCTATGTCAAACCCAGAGCTGTTGGACATGCTCCACTTAAAGAAATCCCAATCCCTCCGAGCTACACGCTGTAGGGACCTAAACCATGTCACTGCAATAAACAGAACATGTTGGAGGGATAGATTCCTGTCCCAGAGACTTCCCATACTCTGAAACAAACTACCTATCTATATCAAACAAAGCTCCTCATTAGCACTCTTCAAGAAAAATCTTGATGATTGGATGGGAAATAGGAAATTCACCCCGGGGATCAACTCTGTGGCTCTGCTTGACAGGAGCATAGGAAAATAATTTTCTTGGGTGGCGAAAGCCAGGATACCTTTTTGGCTAGGCTTGTATACGCCCTAGGGCCAATAGCCTAGTACCTACCTATGAACTTACTGACACATATACAAGACTGAATGGACTAAAAACATTTTCACTACTTGTATCTTATTATCCATGTCCATAAGTAAGAGTTTTCAGTGTCTTAGTTTTCGTATTTTCTTTTGTTTGGTCTCTTTTCACTTATCTTTAGTTGCCATAACAGAAGCTTTTTTAATCCATAGTCCTAAATACTTCATCTTATGTCCTCATAAATATGGGTATTGCTGAACCAATTTGTGTGTGGGTACATAATTTACAGCTAAAGCCTTTGTTTCATCTTCAATAATTTTATATCCAGAAAAAGACTTGAAACCGTCTCAAAATGTTCCAGACTTTGAAGTGTCCTTTTCTGGATTTGTCAGGTACAAAATAATACCATCTGCAAGTAAAGTCAACTTTTTTGGGTACCATATCAGTTGTATCCTTGTATTTCTGAGTCTTTTTTTTTTTTTTTTTGGCTAGTGGCTGTAATATAAAACAAATAAAGGGAAAAGAGTACACCCCTGCCTGGTTCCTCTGTTCAAACACATCCTTCATACATCATTCTGATTAACCTTGTTATTGTATCGGGGAATGCAAATGCTTTCAGTGCTCTACTCATAAAATCCCAGCTTCCTCTGTCAGACACCTTCTCTGAATCAAGACCCACCAACAACAGAGGCATTTTCTTACATTCTGCTTCCTTCTGTATCATCATTGTTCTATTAATTGTGTCAGATGTTAACTTCCCTCTACAAAGCCACTCTGATCCATATCTGTCAATTTTGTCAACAGTTTTGACATTCTTTTTTAGCTGGTATAGACACAAACACACTATAATTGTGGTTTAAAATTCAAATGGATCTGTATGAAACTGGGTCTTATCTTATTCACTCCAATGGAGCACAGGAAGTTTGCACTATAACTTCCAGTGGGTGGAGCCTAAGCCTTTTGACAGAATCAAATTATATCCTCACATTTCAAACAGATGTTCATATCTCTGGAACCATAGGGGAAAGGAAAAAAGTATAAACAAACTCTTCAGCACAAACTATTTTATAGTGGTAGTATTCTTTAGGTTCTAGGTCTTAAACCGAAATGTATAAGTCACAGTAAACACAGTAATTATTGCACTTGTAATATTTTGTAAACAACTTACAATATCACAGCAATCACAGCAACCACTCAAGTTACACACACTGTCAGCAGGATTTTATTCATCTAGCTGAGAGCTTTCATATGAGGTTAAGGAGTTCTGTGTTATTTGGGTGTTGAGATGATCTTCTTTCGGCTGCTCCCGTTAGGGGTTGCCACAGTGGATCTGTTATTTCTTCCTGTCCTCTGCATCCTGCTCTGTCACACCAACCACCTGCATGTTATTTGGTTGTTGAGATATTTAGAAAAATGTGAAAGTTATAGCTGTATAAATTAATGTCATAAAAACAGTTAATATCTATTTTCCTGCATTAGACAGATGTCAAATATTAATGCAGTTGAGTTTACCATTGTGTAAGCATTAAGATGAAATCTTTTAAAGTCTAGTATGTGGCATGGTTTTGGAATTATTGATGCAAATATGAACAAGCAATATTTGACGCCTAGAGGTGTGTCCATAGGAGTTAACTGCAGATGCACCTGGAGGCGTCACTTGGATGTAATGTCTTTGCCATCTTTAGGTAACACAGCCACCACAGCTTTCTTCCAAGATGTTGGTCCTTTTAAAATACTGTTAGTCTTCCATTTCTCTATCACTTTCTTCTCTCCTAATTTCCAGTCTTCCCCAGGAATACCATGTGCTACTGGAGACTTTCCTGAAGATTGATCATACATCACTGTTTTTATCTCATCACTTCCTATCTGAACTGTTAGTTGTTGAGCCTGGTCTGCCTCTAACCTTGTCATAATTAAGTCTTTCATAAATATTTCCATTTGTACTCTTATTTCCACATTTATCTACTTTATACAAATTTTCATAAAATTTCTGGAATATCTCAAAAACCTCTAGAGGATCTGTAGTTGTTTTCCTTGTTATAGGTTCCCTAAGTTTGCCAACTACCCTTTCAATGTTTGTTGCCCAAGTCATTGTGCTAAAAGTTTGTGCTGTGGTGTTATCAAAAATAGTTGTTTAACTACAATCTTTCTAAACTGATGAATATTATCCAGATAACTTCCTATTTTCTCTTTAGCACTCTGTATTTGCTTCTTCTCTTGTTCTGTCAGATTCCCTTTATTCTGCAATACTTTAATCTTTGTCAGCCCTTCCTAGTAATTTCTTCTATTTTCTCTTTAATTTCAACCTGTTTTTAAGCTCCATTTTCTTTTTATCCCAGTCACTGTTTATAACTTCTGAAGATATTTCTGCCTTCCCTAATAACTCTTGAATAATTTCCGTTGCCTATTCCTTAAATTCTTCTCTCTTTAACAGGTAGGTAGGAAAATGATAGTTGTCTTAGTTTTACTTTATCTTATTTTTTATGTTAGTTTTGTTGATGCATGATCAGAAATAGTTACTGAATGTGTGTCAAAGCTTTCAATTAAATGCATGTGTTCCTCTGAAATATAATTTCTGTCTAGACTAGCCTAGTTATTGTACATTGGAGAGTAATATGTAAATTCTGCCAAGAGTTCCCACTGCTGAATTCACATCTTCCATACCAAATATTTTCATACTTTTCTTCAGATCTGCCCTCTTGTTATATTGTCCCTTCTAGGTTCCATTGGTAAATCCTCCCTCTTGCAAATGAAGTTCTAGTCCCCACCTATAAGTAATATTCCCTGCTGAATACATATTATTTCTTCCAAAAATTTCATAGGCTCCGTAGTAGCAGTTTCCAGTTGAATAGAAATACATGCTAGTGTAACCCTCCTCCCACCTTGCCAATACCCTCTTACTAACACATATCTACCGTGTTTTGTTTTTTCCTAATCTATCACTATTGGAGCCCCTCTAGCAATTAGTATACTTCCCTTTTCCCCTGTCCCTGATATTCTGCTGAATGTCCATTCTTAAATCCTCTGTCAAATTCATATACTTTTTTCTTTTCAAATGTCTCTCTCCTTTTTGTCTCTACCCTGTAAACACCATTCACTTACCAACATAATGTGGACAGTATAGCCTTCATGATAAAAAGCTATTGTTCCCACTTTTTATTATATATGACAGTTTTTTATGTGTATTTCTAGCTTTTGTCTTGTGCATATACTAATGTTTGGCAGGCTGATCTTTTGTGCAGTTTTTTCTCGTCTCCATTTGAACCTTTGTCACATTTTTCAAGACTAAACCAACAAACAGAAGGCCAAGTAGAAAACACTCCTATTCCCTGTTAACTTTGAACAAACATATAAAACTATGCACATCTTCAAAACATGGTTTAACCCTCCAGAAGGGAACAATTGCTCAAAGTTAATGGTTGCACCTACAGGCATCATCTAACCTATAATTAAAGTTTCACATGGTACATCCCTTGTTCTTACTTACACTGATTGCTGTCTGTTCTTTCTTATCTGTCCTCTCCCAGATTTGAAAAACAGGTTGTATGTTTTCAGAAAACATTAACTTTTAGCCCTAAGAAAAAAGTGCACTGGCTAATTAAAACTAAATTGTACCCAATTCTATTAACTGTATTAAAGTACTAAGGCTGTCACCTCTTAATCACAACTTACATTTTTCACTGAGTTGCTTGCCATTGTACCTTTAAAGTTTGCATTCCACTCAACAAAGAATACTCTGCATTCTCAAGATTAACTGCTTGCACCTCCAGACAGTTTGTCTTCATGGAAATGTACTCAGTGATGAGTCTTTGTAAAATTTCAGTCTGAAAAGAATGCACAGCTTCCCTCGGTTTCAGACATCTCGACTCCAATGAACATTTGCTAGTGGAAGACAAATAAGCTAAAATCTTTGCATTTGTAGGCATCTTAGCATTTTCATGGCTTTCATCTTTTGTCTTATTTTTAAAGCCTGCATACTTACAAATACACCTGTTTACACTGTAAGCTAAGGGTAGTAATCTAGACCCTCACCCTCGTAAAATAAAAAGGGAAAATATAGTAGTTCTGCATATAATATAGCCAGTGCAATTTTACACCCCAGCAGCCCAAGATCACAGCATGTTGTTGTTGTCTTTTGGCTTTTCCCAGTTAGGGGTCGCCACAGCGGAACTCCGGTCCCTAATGATTGGCAGTAGATTTTCATGAACGCCGAGGTGCCAGCTCGACGTTCAACCTTCAACGAAGGCACACCCATTTATGCATGTCTTCTGAACGCCCACCCAACCACGGGGAGGACATGTAGACTCCACACAGAAGGCACTCCCCGCACTCCAGCCAAGAATCGAACTGGAGAACCTCTTGCTGTGAGGCAATAATGCTACCGCTGCACCACCGCGGATAGCCCAAGATCACAGCATATAAACATTAAATTTGTCCAAACGTTTTAATACTGTAAAACCTATATTTCTTAAAACATGCAACAGTCACTGAAAAGCCTCCCCCCACACACACACACATTTAATATACCCATAAATACACAAAACTGTTTTACTGTGTACAACATGCACTTTATATAATGAAATGTTTTGTACAAACACTAAGAACAAAATTTGTTTTACTTAGTTTCCACATTTTTAGTATCCTTCTAAACAGAAATTATGTAAAGTGGGGTGTGTGTGTGTGTGTGTGTGTGTGTGTGTGTGTGTGTGTGTGTGTGTGTGTGTGTGTGTGTGTGTGTGTGTGTATATATATATATATATATATATATATGTGTATATACTGTACAGTCCACCCACAATTTTTAACAAAGTCAACAAAAGTCCAGTGTTTTTCAGCCACTTTTTCTTTCAAAAAACACACTTCACAAATGTGATAAGATGCTTTATAGTCTTCCATTTATTCACTTATTTCAGAGTTGCTGGTCATATTCCTGTTCATCTCCATCTCTCCACGCCAAACTCTGGTTCAAGTCCAGGGTATTTATGATTCTTCTAAGTCCACTCCTATGCTTTTTTTCTGTTTCAAACATTTTCCTTTGGAACTTTGGAAAAGTTTTCATTTCAAAGTCTTTTTATGAACCTTACCATCAGAAGAACGAGAAGCAGAGTCCTCTTCTGTTTACTGACTCATTTTTTGTTGGATAAACTGTTTTTTTCTTGATCTGTTCTGTGTCAAAAAATGACTGATTTTCTAGGAGAAACCACTTTGAAGGTAGCATCTTGATTCTCACACCTGCTTCCCAACATTGCCTAACTGCTGTAATAACTTTGCTTCTCTTCTGCTTGGTGGTACAGTGAATAATCATTTTCTCCCAACACTCTGCTGTCTCCTACTTTGCTGTCCTGCCACAATTTTTTCAGGATCAACTTATTCTGCTGGTATGATTGCATCTTTACTAATATAGGTCTTGGATGATTTATCACGGCCAGGTTTGGAGCATAGACTCAATGTGACCTTTCAATTAAATTGTTTTGTGGAACATCAGTCCAGTTGCTTATTTGTACTTTCATAAAATTAATGCAGCATGTTCCTTCCTGTTTCTCTGGAACAGCAGAAAATCTCATGATTTGTGTGTGTGCTGTCTTCTAATGCTACTATTTTTTTAAACAGTTCTTGAGAAATCTATTCAGACAGCTTTTTTCTTTATCAACCTCTGATTTTTATATTTTTATCAGTTCATTTGAATGGCTAGTTAAAGCTTCTATTTTTTCCAGCCTTTTGATAATTGAATTGATATATTCATTCACTGTTTAATTTTTTAATCCCCTCTTGAGTGTAATTGATTTTTTTTCCTCTAAATTGCTGGAATCCATCTTTTGAACCAAATCTGAAGCATGAACTGCTTTTTCTGCACATTTACAGAATCCTTCCTAGAGAGTGATTTCTCTTCACCATTTTCTGGTTGATTTTCTTTCAGGTTTTCCAAATTTTTTCTCTGCTGGCTTCCAGCAGTGTATTTACTATCCAGTAACTGAAATTTGCCAAAAAAAAACTTTTCAACTCCTTTTTTTTCAGTTTCTATTTTCACACTTGGAGAGATGAAGTTATGCTGTGTTGATCAGTGAGCAGCCATCTTGAAAGAAGGCCTTACTAAAACACCTTCAAAGGAAGCCAAAGCCTGTTCATGAATGTGTCACTTCATTCAGACATGTTAATGCCCCATCAGACATTTCTTCAGCAGTCTTCTAGAAAAAGTTATGGTGGTTAATTTCA
Source organism: Protopterus annectens (assembly GCF_019279795.1). Classification (NCBI taxonomy): domain Eukaryota; kingdom Metazoa; phylum Chordata; order Ceratodontiformes; family Protopteridae; genus Protopterus; species Protopterus annectens. Next base: position 1,167,072,288 of record NC_056747.1, on the reverse strand, counting down.
AGACTATTGTTAGTTTTCTAACCTTAAAACTTAGCAATTTAAACCATTCCAGTAATTAATTTAGCCAATATTGACTTACATAGTTCATATTATCAAATGCTTTTTCTGTACTTGTGAGTTATAGTTCATATATAAGCTTATGTTTTTTTCCCCTGATTGACAGAACTGAGTTTTTTGGAACCAAAGTCTTTTTGATATTTAGTGTATTCTTAAATACAGTTTATTGTGGCTGTTAGATTTCCCAGCCATTCCAGTATGGGTTTCCTCGTCTACATACTGTTATGCTGATTTGCAGAAAAGGCACGCAGTATTTTTGTTAACATTGAAGACTGGGTAAAGTTTGACTTCATAATTTGCTGGAATACATGTAAGGTGCACATGTGTGCTGTATGTACTTAGTCATTCCTGTTGAACTTGTGTATTCAAAGCTGTTTACATATACAGATACTTGTGGCGCATTGCTAGTGCCAAGTAAGGTTTCTGAATGTTATTTCCCACGTTATTGACGATAACTTGAGCTTTCCTTAAGAATACTCATATATTCAGCTGAATGGTGCAATGTTAAGTTGTCCATCTCGCCTTCATTCTTGCTGGATGGGTTCGGAGCCGAACCTCGGCTCCGACTCGGCCAATACTAAAGCTCGAGAGCTAATTCCACCGGCTCGAGGCTCCCCTATATCCCACAATGCTAGGCGGTAACTACTCGGATCTCGTTTGCCGCTTAGCTGACGAGGTGCTTTTCTACCGGCTCTGGCAGGTTAGTCAAAGATTTAATTCTAAAATCTTCATTCTTAGACCCCTAGTACTCTTTTTTCACTAAAACCTTTAGTTTTAAATGCCCCTTTTCCTGGTTCGACAACTTTGTTGCCCTTAATTCCTTATTTTATTACCACTTTAGTTTTAGGCCCCTTCTAGTCCCCTTGTGTGACTGGTATTTTATTTTTAATTAAGGTGTGTGTGTGTGTGTGTGTGTGTGTGTTTTTCTTGGACCTTTTATTATGTCCAAGGAATCGAAGGTCTCAGGCTTCAAGAAGTGTGACTCGTGCTGTCAGAAAATGTCTGACAGACGGTCACACTTCCTGGGACCTTTGCACCTGCAGGACTCTTGTGCTGTTTGCCATGGTTTTAGCCCTAGAGTCCTGCAGGAACGCAAGAATAAATTAATCTTGCGTGGCTTATTAAAGCCTGAAGGCCCCCCGACTCAGTCTGTGTCGGGGAAGCCTTCTAAAACTTCCAAACAGTCGGCTCCGGTTTCTGAGTCGACTTCTGGAAAGGTAAAGTCTGCTTCGACATCGGCTCCAGCCGGAGCCGATGTTTCCAAGCCTCATACTGTTACCTCGGCTCCGGCTGGAGCCGAGGTTGATAAAACTCCGTTGGCTCCGATACTCTTATCGGAGCAACATTCTAGGAAGAGATCTAGATCCCCCTCTATCGGCTCCGTGCACTCGGCACCAGGATCCCCTCTTCTTTCTGAACGGAGCCATAAAACACATTCCTCATGGTCTTCCAGGCTATCTGACCACGATTTGCAAAGGGTAGTGAGTAGACTTCTCAAGTCCGAGGCACTGGCCCAAATGCTGCATAGCCCGACTCAGCAGTCAGTGGCTATTTCCGTTCCCCAATATATTCCTCCTCCGACTCCTTTGAGTTCGGAGCCAGGGCTTGTCAGAGCCATGACTGTCGGTGTGTCGGATCCGATACCTTCTCTTTCGGCTCTGTCGTCTGCTCCGATCTCCTCCTTGGAGGGATCTCGGCGCCGAGCTTCCCTCATCTGCTCCGAGGGGGCGAGTGGCATCGGACCCTTGTCCGACCCCGCTCTCCCTCTCGGGGCTTCGGCGCTGGTGAGTTTGGCTCCGACATCTGCTTAGGAGCCGTCCCTGTCAGTGCCGGGGGAGGTCCTTGTCTCTTCGGATCGGGGGCCTCTGGCCTTGCCTGACAGGGGTGCCTTCGAGGTCATGCGGAGCGTGCTAGAACCAGGGTCTGCCCCACAGTCGGCTCCATCAGCCCCGCCATCTACAGTGCCTGCGGTGATTTCTACCCTCCCCCTTGCATTAGACCGCAGAGAGCAAACTCCTCAAGTTTCCCCATTGGGAATTTCCTCCTCTTCCGAGGCCTCTCCTGACCCGGTAGGAGATCCCCCTAGGAAGAGGCAGTGCAAGAGGAAGCACATTGACTCCCCTGAGTCTATCACCTCTGACACTGACTTAGAGGAATCTGAAGGTTCCCCTCGATCCCCCTCTGAGGATGTCTCCTTTGCTGACATCCTTGAGATCCTGAAACAGAGGGGGAACTGGCCAGCCCTTAACCCTTCGGAGGATGAGTCAGTGTATCTTGAGGCGTTTGGCTCTCGCCCTTCTACCTCCTGGGTGTCCCCTCCCTTTGACCCCCTTATGGAAGTGGTGGCAAGGAAGGCTTGGACGGCTCCTGATTCAGTGGAACCCACCCCGAGGAGGCCATCTAAATTTATTACTGCCCCTAGAGATAAAGATCTTTTATCCAAAGGTGTCCCTGTTGATGCCATGGTGGTGGCTGCGGCCACTAAGAAGGAGTTAGCCGATCCTTCGGTTCCTGTCCATCCTCCTAATAAGGAATCTAGGACCATGGACAGGTACGGCAAGCGGATGTTCTCATCAGCGACCTTTTCAATGCGGTCGCTGAACTACTTATGCCACTTCACTCGTCTCCATAGAGATTTGCTCAAGGATAATGGGTGAAGTGATATAGGATCCTACAGCTGAGGGGTTCCAAGACAGAATGAACTCCCAGTTGGCAACCTTGAATTCCATCGTTAACTCCTCCATGCAGCTTGTCTCATATGCTGCAGATGGGGCGAGTAGAGACGCAGGCACAGGTGTTGCCTTACATCGTCACGCTTGGATGCGGCTGTGCAACTTTGCGGACCCTTTCAAGGCGTCCTTCACCAATTCTCCCTTTGATGGATCATCCTTGTTTGGTCCACAGGTGAAGGATACATTGACCAGGTGTGAGGTAGAAGGTAAGACTCTCTCTGCCGTAGGAGTCCGTTTTTCTACCCCTTCTAGACCCTATCCCAAAGGTCAGAGGGGAGGAAAGATGTGGTTCCGTAAACAATCCCAGGGAGTCTCATCTGACGCACAAGGTCGATTCCCTCTAGAGGCAGAGGGGGGAATAATAATAGACGCCGCCCTAGAGGCAGAGGAGGTCCGCAAAACCAGGGTAGCAGAGAAATGTTCTCTGATGAACCCTTTCAGCATCCCTGAGGGGCTGCCCGGCTGTCCACCTTTGGAGGCAGTCGGGGGAAGGTTATCCCTGTACCCAAAAGCCTGGCTTTCCCTTACTCAAGACAAATGGGTACAGTCGATCATATCCGAGGGTTACAAAATTCACTTCATTCAGACATGTTAATGCCCCATCAGACATTTCTTCAGCAGTCTTCTAGAAAAAGTTATGGTGGTTAATTTCAAGACTATTGTTAGTTTTCTAACCTTAAAACTTAGCAATTTAAACCATTCCAGTAATTAATTTAGCCAATATTGACTTACATAGTTCATATTATCAAATGCTTTTTCTGTACTTGTGAGTTATAGTTCATATAGAAGCTTATGTTTTTTCCCCTGATTGACAGAACTGAGTTTTTTGGAACCAAAGTCTTTTTGATATTTAGTGTATTCTTAAATACAGTTTATTGTGGCTGTTAGATTTCCCAGCCATTCCAGTATGGGTTTCCTCGTCTACATACTGTTATGCTGATTTGCAGAAAAGGCACGCAGTATTTTTGTTAACATTGAAGACTGGGTAAAGTTTGACTTCATAATTTGCTGGAATACATGTAAGGTGCACATATGTGCTGTATGTACTTAGTCATTCCTGTTGAACTTATGTATTCAAAGCTGTTTACATATACAGATACTTGTGGCGCATTGCTAGTGCCAAGTAAGGTTTCTGAATGTTATTGACGATAACTTGAGCTTTCCTTAAGAATACTCATATATTCAGCTGAATGGTGCATTTTAATTCATACTTTATTTTACTTATTTCAGTTTTGCCTGTTTTAATAAAAGTTATTGACAAAAGGTTTAATCAGTTGTGATATTACTTAGTAACTGGAGAACATTACTTTGTCTGGATTACTTAGCAAGCTGCCCTTTTATATACTTGTCTACTCCATGTTTTTTTTTTGTCACTTGTATAACATTATAAACTTAGATAAATGTATTCTGAAGTTTTCCAGTCGATTGTCTTTGATTGAATAAAATTAACCACACTTCAGTTGGGGAGCAGGCTACTGCTGGGAATAAACTTTTTTTCTCTCTCTCTTGGCGGCTCCTAAAGTTGTAATACAGTTGTGTAAGGCACTTCTACAACAGACATTTATAGGGGGTCAGTATAACAGTAATTCTATCCTACCTCTTGTGTTAAAGGTGTGTTTCATGCAGTTAAACATAAATAACTGTTCATCTTTTGGAATGCTTTCTGTGTGCAGTAGCACAGTTTAATTTCAGATAGTTTGTTCTATTAATTAGCGGTTATATTAAGCCTTAACCAACATTTTTATCGTGGACGACTTTGTTTTTATCTGTGCATCGCAACTGTGCTGTTTGTTTTATAGTGAGATTTTCTGCTGTCAGTGTTTTGCAGTCGACTGTGGAGGTTTCAGTTTAGCTAGGGAATAGCGGTCTTGCATAAAATATCACTTTTTAGCACATTTTGTTACTAAGTATTATGAACATTTGTGTCAGATTATTTCCAAAATACTGATATTTCTGGTTTTGTCTGTGCTAAGATTTTCACTGTTTTGTATCTTTTTAGGTACTGTCTTAAAACATTGTTTTTATATATATATAAAAAACCTAATTTCCTTACACTTTGTGGTTAGACTTGTGTTTTTTAGCTGCATAAATTTGGCAGTGCCCTAAGCATGTGTATTTACCTACCACAAGCATCCATCTTTGCAGGGAATTCTGGGTAAAGTATAGTGAAATTAAAGTAATGCAGGATATGCTGGAGTCTTGTTTTACTTAACTCAGGCCTCCTACTTTATCACATGACAAAGATGATTCTTTCAGAGACTGCACTGCTGCAGAGATACTACCCGTGAAAAGGGGGAAACAAAATTAGTAAACTTAAATGATTTGATTCAGTGATAGGGACTGCTCATTGAATATGTACTGTTGATCACTTTGCAGATACCTGCACCCCCCCATTATGTAGAGCTAAATGGAATTTGTGTTGGGGAAGCAATGTGAATCGGACCTGACCAGATTTAAAGCAGCTTAAGCACTCCTATCTGCATTAATTTCCTTAATTTGTGGGTGGAATGTCTGAGAGTAGTCTTCATGGTGATGCTTGACACAAGTGGTGCCTTTTTACTATACTGAATTGCGAGCCTTTGGGGTACTTCATACTCTAAAGCCATTCAGGATGGTGGAGGAGGTAGAACAGAAGGCTTAGTGTCTCCTTGCCTGTTATCAGAGTTTTACAACTTGTTTTTACAACCTGTTTTTGTATTGAAATACTGAGGAACTGTTTTACAAACACACTGGAAACCATCCTGATTGTGGTCGGCTCTTTTTAGAGTGACAGTGACCACTAAATGCATATGTGTATAGGGTGAGTAGCAGAGAGGGACTGTGAAGATGCAAGGTCTGATACATAGCACATGCTTGTATAATGCAGACGTATTTATGTGGAAACTATATGTATTCTTACATGTGCATAAGAGAAATATGTGTACATGTATATGGTGTGTAATGAGAAGGATGGAAATTGAGTATAGATAATTTCACTGGTGGCCTTATGTGTAGAGTAGGTGATCCCAGGAATGCTGTACTGAAACTTTCACTGGCCATTATCTGTGGTTACTTGACAAGCAATGGCTCAATTGTGTGCTTGAGACTGACAAAGATCGACTAAGGTACTTCTGAAATTTAGTGAGAACATCTAAAAGTTGGGTGGGGTGGTTAATTGGATTGTGGAAGTCTGACAAAATCTCCAGACCTTGGGAATGGAGTTTTGTCATATCAGTTTTAAAAGGGTGATCAAGGGATTAGGAAGGAGCAAGTCATCTTAGGTAGTCTGTGGTAATTCTGTTTGTATTCACAGTAAGATGTTGGAGGATATCTAGATATTTCATACCTTGGATGTCCACAGAGAATTCGGGTGCTACCTTGACAAAACAAAATATTTCAGAAATTCTAATTAGTAGTTTGTGTCTTGTGAAGTTAAAATTAAAAAAAAAAAAAAAGACAACTTGTGCCAAAGCAGATTGTTTCTAAGTGGTTGTCTGAGGTAATTATTTTATTATTCCCACCACAACAAAACTATTTGGGCAGGGCCAAAGCTCACCCTGCCAGGGCCTTGGCTTCATCTGTAGCTTTTTAGAAAAAGGGTTGGATTCTAAAAGTATTCTAGAAACAGCAAGTTGTTCCTCTTGGGATACTGCAGCAGTGATCACAGTGATGAGTATAATACAGTTGTATAAGTAAATTTACCGTAAAAGTAGATGTTTGAATGATCCCTGCTTCAGTCGCTATGCTTTCCACTTTATTTTTTATCTAATTTTTTGACAGGGTGTGGGCATCTATTGTTTTTCTTTTTTTTCTTTTTTCCTAGCATCATCATCTAAGGTTTTGAGCCTCCCTGTCTTTGTTGTCATGAAAGCTCTGAAGGGCTTGGCACGCAAAGTTGTTAGGCTGGCCAACTTCTTGGGCATGTGGAAGGTTCTCTGAAGCTTTGATAGCTGACTGTTGTATCCTATGTAGAATATAACCCATGTAGCTTAGGTTACTGCAGCAGTGATCTTTCCAGCATCTACTGTTATGGTAAGTTTACACAACTGTTCTTTCTTATTGTCCACCCTTGAATAACCATTGATACTTTGAGATTGTATTCTTGGATTCTGATGACTCTGTATACCTTTGTTAGGCTTGATACTGAAACTCTTAGAGCTTGCATATTAAGTTGTTTTTGTAAACTGGGTTTAGTATAATCAGATGTTACAGGTTGATATTTCATCTGCCAGTTTGATTCCAGAAGCATTTTTTAATTTTAATTTCTTATAATGTTTTGAGTTTCTAATACCGTAAAAGAAATGGACCCCATTCCAAGGTCATTCTATAAGACTTCATAAAATTAGCATCGCTTCAGTCGTTGTTAGCAAAATGTGCTCCACTCAGCACTTGTTATATTGCCAGAATTGTCTCATAGTCTCCCTTTGCAATTCATACATTGTTTACATGCACGAACAGCATATTTAAGTAAGACTGTAAATTCTTTTTTTTTAGTAGTCATGTTTGATTTTACTGCTTACTATTGGTATCGTTCTTCCACATTGCTGTCATTTCTTTTTTCAGATCCTGGTATTTTATGACTTTGTGTCCCTCCTGTATTTGAAGCACTATAATCATTGGGTGTAGCAATTTCAGTGATTTAATGTTTCTTTTTTGTACTATTGTATCTGTTTTTTCTTGCATCTGTTTCTTGTTGGTAATGGGTGATCCCTTGTGATTCAAACTTCTTTATTTTCAGTAATGCTTTGTGGTCCGTGTTTCAAGTGCTTAATTGCTACTTTGATGTTGTAGTGTTTGAACAGTCCCCAATGCAGCACCCTTGCCACATTATTGTGCCTTTCAGTATGCAGACCCCCAAGCCATAAGTGTATCACACCCAACAGATGTAAAACTGTTTCCATTTCTTTCTTTACAAAACCTGCATTTGTCTTTCTCCAACCTCTTTAATAGACCTTGTAAACCAGTGTGCATGTATCCCACTATCTTGGGCCTCCATTATTAGCCTTTCATCTTTTAGATTAAATTCAGATCTCCTTAACTGTTCCTGCATCAAATCTTGGTCAACACATGTAGTCTAGGAGTTTTGTATATTTGCTAAATATTTGTGTGTGGACTTTGTCATTTTCTTTCCTTCTCTTTACATTATTTATTTAATTTTTTTTTGGCATGTTCTTTTGCTGTCTGATTCTCATCTGCTGTGGTTTGATTTCCATTCATACGCTGTTACAGAATGCTGCTTCTAAACTAAACAAAGATGTCATCTTTGACTTGTCTTCATGCTTTATTTAGATTCTGAAGTTTAGAACTTTCACTATGTTTGGATCTGATGTAGTTCTTAGGATGGCCCACAAGTCCACTTTTAAGGAGGAGTATATTTTTTTCCTGTTAGCCAGGTTGGAGCCTGTTCAGGATGTGCATGTAATTTTTCCTTTTAGATAAATCTTGGAAAAGATGTAAATACATTAGCCAGAAGGTAGGTACTGCATCCGGGCCCTGGATTTCCATTTAGGAACGTTTCTTAATGTTGTCTTAGTTTCTCTGGCTGTTACTTCATCCCATTTCATGTCTACTATATTACATCTTCATACAGTTTCTTTTAACTATATCCATTTGACATCTTTATGTTCAACAGGGTCTTCATAAATGCCTCTCGAAAACGTACCTATTTCTTTTATCTGTTGTGTTTATTACTTTTGCTTTGCTTCACAATTCTCTGTCAAACCTTTTTGGGTCATCAGTAAATTGCTTAGTTTGTACTTTTCCTTTATATTTGCATACCTTCTAAGCTTTTCTTTTTTGTGATGGCACAGTATGTTGCTTTTATAGCATTTGTCTTTCTAAGACGGTTTTGTTAATGATTTCCCTTTTCTGTATTGTTAACAGTGGTACTTTGTGTTAGTGGCTCTATAGTTTTCTCTGTTCGATGGTTCCATTACAGCTTTCTTCTTCTCTTCTTGTCAGTACTGCTCTGTTTTGTAGTAACACTTTCTGTTATTAGTTTAAATGCACAGTAATATAGCCTATGTGTTTCTGTTATATCACATGAACACAGTAATCAGGACTATTAAGAGGAATTCATCCGTTTTCTCAGTCTAACATTTTATTTATTTAATCGGTTTCTTTCAACTGGTTTAATCTATCCATTTCTAAATCACGCACGTCTTCCCTGGGATTCATTTCTTTCTGGATTGAGAACATTGTCCTGCTCTGTCTGAGGTCTCACTGGCCCATTAAGTTGCAGTAATACATGCGCCAGTGTTGCCACTGATTCCTGCTCTTTCCCTTGCTGTATAATTCAAATTAGACTTTTGTTGGAGTTTCCTACAGAAGGCCCCAGGACATCACTCTGTGGCATATCCTTTTCAGATGCATCTCACTCCTTCCACTGCTGTTTTGTCTGGGGACTTGTTGGATCATTATTTTGTGACATAACCTGTGTCAGAGTTTCCATGCACAATCATCCACTTTTGTAGATGGTCTATGACTTCAATTTTTATTTAAGTTTACTGCAATAATTTTATTTTTGCATTCTCCCATTGTGATCTTATTTTTGTATTGTGAAGTTCATCATATGGTGTCTGCCTGTATTTCTCTCTATCTTTGGAGCTGCATTTTTTTGCATCTATTAGTCTGGATGTCTTTTCTGCAGAAATGTTGCACCACAATCAGAGCTTTCTTTCTCATGTCTGTTTTTTTTTTTTATATATATATATATATATATATATATCTTTCAAAAACATCTGTGCTTTTTCTCACTCTTTTCACTTCCTCTTTCACTTCTTCCAGGCAGCCCAGTGTTCTTTATCTAGATAGTGGTTTTCCATAATTGCTGCATTAAACTTTAAAATTGCCATCTGTAGCTTTTAATGTTTTTTTTTTTTCCTAGTGCAAGTGTTATATCAACTAATTCTCTTGGTATATATCCACTGTCTGGAAATTCTGGGTTTTTGTTTAATAGTAACCATACATATTTTTTCCTTATCCTCAACAGTCTGCTTTGACACTGTCTCTCTTTGCTTGGCCTTTCAGTTTTTGTGGCCTAATTTTTCCTTCTACCACAGGGTGGCCACCATTCCCTGAGTCTGGTCTAACCATGTGGTAGGAATATTTTCATATTCTGAGGATTCTACACTGCCCTTTTCCCTTGTCCTGGAACCACTGTGTATACTAGGAGTAGTTACTTTTTATGTGTGTGTATATATATATATATATATATATATATATATATATATATATTCTTCAAATGCATCCTTCTCCATCTGGGGCCTCAGTGGCCCACCCATTGAGTTGCAGTATTACCTATGTCAGAGTTTGCACCTAGTCTTTATATTTTTGAATTGCCTTTCTTCGTGATATGTAAAATACAGTCTCAATATTGACTTGGTGAGATTTTGTAAAAACAAGAGTCTACCATGTGAAGGAACTCACGAATAAGTAAGGATTAATTTGGTTCTAGCAATACTACTCTCCTGTCGTTGATTTCATGTCCCTATTTGACTAACATTTTTTCACTGCTGTGGCAGATTGATTGCGGAACCACGTTCAGTATAACATTTTTGATGCTGTGGCTGAAAATGCCGGTTCAGTGTGTTGGTAGTTTTGAAATTGTTTTGAGCTCATGTAATGGATGATCCCGTGACTGAATTTATGCTGGAAGAGTCATATTGAAGCAGTTGTCTAATACTGGGGACCTTATTTGATGGGCTCAGTGGTTGGATTCATCTTTTCCACTAATCATTGTTTGGCAGACTGCCTTAAAATCTGTTCCATAGTTCATTTACTTTGTATTGACCAAGATGGAAATAAAAATTGAAAGAATGATATTTATGCCCTGTGATTTTTTTGGATCAGTGGCTCACTGCTTTTTTTCCAGCTTCTAGTAGATGTGTGGTTGAACTCTGTCAGTCTGCCAGTGATGATGTTCATCGTGTTTCACTGTTGCAGTCATTACTGTTGGGTTATCCTGCTGGCAGGCTACCCTCAGTCGGCCAGAATTCCAAAGTTTAGGTCCGGCGTCTGTTGCTATCGCCTCTTCCCTGACGTCAGTGCACCAGGGGTATAAAAGATGCAGCCGACGCCATTTTCTTCAGTCTTTCTTGCCCCGTGGTGCCCAAAGCAAAAGCAGTTCGCAAGTGCGAACCCACTTATCTGCAAGGAAAAGTTCCCAACGGGGTACTTCGCTTTAATGAAGACTTTGGTTCAGAAATTCGGATTTGAATATCTCAGGAGTCAGCCGACCGGCACTTGCAAACTGCTTTTGCTTTGGGCACCGCACGGCAAGATTAAAACCCCAGATGACTTATCTCACGCCAGACAAACAAAAGCAACTGACTACTTACTTCACGAAATTGGCAACAAAAACCCACTTATATGCAAGGAAAATCCTGCAGGCCTTGGGTTTCATGGCATCCTGTATTCTACTAATTCCATATGCCAGACTGCATATGAGGAAACTACAATGGTATCTAAAAAGTGTGTGGACTCAGCATTGCCACAGCCTGGAGACAGTAATTCCCTGCCTGCAACAGGAGTTTCGATGGTGGGCAGAAGCCTGACACCACAACAAGGGTCTGCCATTCAGTCTACCCACAGCCAGCCAGACACTGACAACGGATACATCAGATTATGCCTGGGGGGCCCATATGGCAGGAAAATGTATTCAGGGCACATGGCCTGCAAACCAGATGCAGCTTCACATTAATCAAAAAGAGATGCTAGCTGTTCAAAATGCCTTGACAGTTTTCAAGTTCCTGCTTCATCCAGGACAGTTACTGATAGACAGACAACACTACAGTCATGTGGTACATAAACAAGCAGGGAGGTACACATTCCTACCCCCTCTGCAGACAAGCAGTGACCTTATGGGACACAGCATTGGCTTTTCAGGTTCACCTGCAAGTACAATTCCTGCCAGGAAAAACAAATACTCTGGCAGACGAACTAAGCAGAAACCTCATGGATCCCCACGAATGGAAACTGGATCCACAAGTCTTCAGCATAATAATAAGGAAATGGGGATGCCCAGACATAGATCTATTTGCCTTCCCTCACAACTGCCAATTGCAGAGATTTTGCACAAGTATTTATCACAAGCAAGCATGGAAAGTGGACGCCCTATCCTTCAGCTGGAAAAATCTAACAGTATATGCCTTTCCTCCACTGCCTCTCCTTCCCAGGGTACTCCTAAAGGTCAGACAAGAGAAGCCAAAAATGATATTGATTGCACCAGACTGGCCACACCAACACTGGTACCCAATCCTAAAGAGCTTGTTTCAAGGTCCAGCATGGATATTGCCTCAAACTTCTCACTTGCTGACCCAATGAAACAATCAGATCCTGCACAGCCAACTCAGGACCTTAAATCTGGCAGCATGGCGGATAATGTAGCCATTCAGAACACTCCTCTTTCAAAAGCTGTTATGGATGTTATCTTGGAGGCCAGGAGGCCCAGTACCAGAAAATCTTATGCAGAAAAACGGAAGAGATTCTGTGCTTGGAACCAGGAAGAAGGCATTGACACGTGTGTACCAAATATCCCTCAGATTTTACAATACCTAACTGAGATGCTGAACAAAGGCCTTTTCTTTCTCATCAATTAAGATTCATGCCTCTGCCATTTCAGCCCATTACAATGCGGAACCACCTATCTTTTTTCATCCTTTAATAAGGCAGTACCTCAGAGGGGCCAAAAACATTAGGCCTCCAAGGAGAGCACCAATTCCGGCCTGGGACCTCAATTATGTTTTGGAACAACTCACTCTGCCTCCTTTCGAGCCAGCATAAACAGCAGATATAAAATTCTTATCCTGGAAAACAGCTCTGCTCCTAGCAATAACCTCTGCAAGGCGAGTCTTGGAGCTACAAGCACTTATGGCTGTGGAACCTTTCCTAATTTTTCATCCAGACATTGTTTCTCTGAGGACAAACCCTACATTTATGCCTAAGGTGGTGTCCAGTGTGGCCCTTAACCAAACCATTCACTTGCCTACCTTTTATCCAAATCCACAAAACAAGGATGAGAAAATTCTGCATTCTTTGGACATACACAGGCAGCTACGCTTCTACTTGGACAGAACTAAAGCTTTTGGAAAGACTGAGCAACTTTTGGTGTCATATGCTGCAGGATCACAAGGAAAGGCTATCTCAAAACAGACCATTTCTAAATGGATAGTCCATTGCATCCGTTTCTGCTATTCTCAACATGGCAAATCAGTGCCTAAGGGCATTAGACCTCATTCCACCAGAGCAGCAGCCACTTCAGCAGCCTTTCTCAGAGGAGTACCAACCAAAGATGTCTTAGAGGCTGCAACCTGGAGTTCAGTGCACACCTTCACAAAGCACTACCACTTAGCTCTTTACTCTAAGTCCAGAGCAGGCTTTGCCACTGCAGTCCTGCAGGGCCTCTTAGCCTCTCCTAATCCTATTTAGCCCAGCCACCCATCCTCAGCTTTGGGATTCAACCCAAGAGTAATGACTGCAACAGTGAAACACGATGACCATAGTACAGTTGTGTACCTACCATAAATGTAGATGTTAGAGTGTATTCACTGTTGCAGTCCAGGTTACCCACCCACCATCCCCCTTTTCTTTGCTGGGACTTATCTGCATTTCTCTATCCTATACAACCTATTTGGTGTATTTGCTTGTAGATGAAGGAAATGTTATTTTTGTGCATGCATTTTTATTGGCATATTTTTCAGCCTACCAATTTGGGGGCACCTGACATCTGGGGCAAGAAAAACTGAAGAAAATGGCGTTGGCTGCATCTTTTAATACCCCTGTCGCACTGACGTCAGGGAAGAGGCGACAGCAACCGACGCCTGACCTAGACTTTGGAATTCTGGCCGACTGAGGGTAGCCTGCCAGCAGGATAACCCAAGAGTAATGACTGCGACAGTGAATACACTCGAACATCTACATTTATGGTAGGTACACAACTGTACCGTCTGCCTTATGACAGGGTATTGTTTCAAGCTGGAACACCCCTTCCTCTTGAAGAAGCTTGCATCCATTAATTGAATCCTGAGCCTGTGATGTAAAACTGATTGTGTTTTGTAAACATGCCCCCCCCCCCAGCCATTCTTTCAGAACTTGCTATTCCAAGTCTGAAATTGTTTTGGGATGGACATTTGCAATAAGAGAGAGGCTGTCCGGGAACTTGACAGCCAGGATGATGTTGCCAGACATGGAGGTTCATTGGGTACTGTGCACAGTGGAGTAGGGAACTGGCCATCTCCTTTTGGATTCTTAAGGTATTTTAAGCCCTTAAAACTGTGGCAAGACCTCAGCTGAGGTTAGTGAAGTTTCTTGGGTATAGGATTTTATTGAAGATTTTGGTGACCAGTATAGAAGCTTGGTGGCACAGCCTGATTTGAATCATTTTCCTGTAGTGAAAAATTCAAAGTGGTGTCTTGTCAGGGTTAAAGTTCAGAATTTCAACTTTTTTCCTCCCTCCCTTGGCTATGTATGACTGATTGTTTAAGCAGTTAGTGGCATGTGTTTCGTTGTTCAAGCTAAGCATTTCTTAGGTTGTCAGTGTCAGAGGTGTGGGCTCGCTCTTCGAACACCAGCTCTTCTGACATAGCTCTACTCCAACTACAGACAACATTAAGGTTCTCTTCATTTGTGTGATAGCTCAGCCTTGATCTTTTGAACATCTGGCAGAAGTCATGTTGTACTAGTCATTCAGAACTGTTAATACTTTTTGGTGGGCAGCTGTCTAGAATGGTGTGCTGTGGATGTTCTTGGATTCATAGCTATGCAGTGCTCTTGATTTTCAGGATGTAAGACTTTATGAAAAAATGATGTTTCATGAAAGTGATCCATTGCATCAGATTGGCTGCCCTTCTAAAATTCAGCAGTCCACCAGCAACAATGTAGCAGACTCTACAGGAATCCTCTGTAAATTTTGTGTTGAGTTAGGGAGCTCATTTGGAAGCTTTTGATGCAGAGAATATGGTCCCAGTACCATTTTATTTGGACAAAGTTTTGCGATTGGTTTGGTAAACTTTTGAACGTGGCCAAAAAGACCTTCATGGAAGCAAATACTATCTTTCCACAATTGCTGAAAAGGAGTTTGCTTTGAGTTGTTACATCCTCTGACTTTTTTGTGACAAATTGCTGCTATGATTTTGAATAGTTGTATTTTTTCATGAAATGCTCAAAAGTTGGAGTTACAAAATCTCATTTTTTTTAAACAGCACATCTCTGTATTCCATTGCACGTGAAACCTTTGAATAAACCTGTTGGAGATGCTTCTGGCAAAAACGGAGGAGAGTTCAGTATATTAGTACGGCAGGACTGTAGGTGTGCATGTCCTCTTAGCCACTGTTAAGTTTAGTTGTGGAACAAAGTGATGGCAAGATCCATGGTGCTGGGCTGTGAGTGACATTTCAATCTTAAGGACTTCAGTTTTGAGTCTCCAGTAGTAGAACGTTTTCCAGTCAACAGAAAATTTGCAGATGCATAGTTTTTGCTAAGATCTTGCCTTGCTGCATAGTTTGCCATTGTTATGTTTTTTGGTACTTGCATATTATTGCAACCATGTTGGGAACAACTCAGACTTGATATATTGACATGCCCTTCACGTGGTGACACAGTTGAAAAAATCATGGCTATGCCTTTCACTTCATTTCAAATAGCTGCTCGACATTGATTTTTGGCAGTTTCTTAAAAGACTATAATCCTGGTCTTAACATTTAACTTTTCATGAAACAGGTTCACACTGCTCTGTACATAGCATTAACAAATAGGACCTAGGTTGAGGGAGGGGCAGCAAAATCTGTACAGGAGCTCTAACTTTTTTGGAACCTATTAAAAAAAAAAAAAAGATTAGTTTTGCATAACATTTCTGTTTGGAAGCACAATGGTTTCCCGATTATTTGTAAACGTCAGAGATAGGTTGTAGATTTCATAAATGTAATTTTGTCTATCTTTGACAGTCACATCAAGCTCGGATGATCTTAAATAGTCATTAGATGCTGCATTTATAGTCTCCTCCTTTTAGTTTAAAAAAAATAATTCACTGGCTAGATGTATAACAGATAAAGTATCTGAATTAACGAGGCCCAACCAGGTTCCAAACATCTCACAGATGTACATGCAGTGCTGAGAAACCACAATGAGCAGGTCGCAGGTAACGTAACTACCCAAATTGGTAGCAATAAAGACAGTGAAACTGAAGTGATTTCTTATATGTGATTACTGTTTGTTTTCAGAGCAATATTTAATATCTGTCCTTGTTTTTGGGACTTTGTCCCCCGTTTTGTCACGTTTTGTTGAGGTTGCTTGTGCTAAGAGGTTAAGGGGGATGCAGCTATCCATTATTTTCTTGAATGTCCGAAATGTCCCACAGGCCAGCTACACTGCTTTCCTTTTCCCACACTACCATTTGTTGATGTCTCCAAGTATTGGAAAACAAACAACGGTACTTGCATATAAGAAATCCCTTCAGTTTCACTGTCTTCATTACTACAAATTTGGGTAGTTAGGTTATTTGCGACCTGCTTGTTGCAATTTCTCAGCACTCCATGTACAAGCATGACATGTTTGGAACGTGGTTATAATAATACGCAAGTACCATTTTTTCCATCCTCTTTTAAAGGACATGTAAGCAAGGTAATAAAGGGCTTATTTGGTACACATCTGCAGTAGCTAATGCAGTTCCATAATTGCACTTGTCCACCAGTTTGATTCTTGCAGGAACTCTTATGTGATTTGTATGGCTTCTTTTAACTGAAAATCTGTGCCCACTCTGCTCCGTAAATAACCTCAAACGTTGAAGAAACATCTCTTCCTTTAAAATGATATTGTGTGCTTTGTAGATGGCATAGTTTTGTCCTAGTTCATTGAGTTGACGTTCTTGGCTCAAAGTTTTTTTCCTTGCACATTGCTTTTTCCAGGTGTGTGCTTTCCTTTTAATTGTTGATCTTGTTTGATTTACAAAACTGAGAAAATAACAGATCCCAAGCTTGGGACACAAATTATCTCAAGTGTTTTAAGATTGAACTTTTTCTTGCTAATTTTAGCAGGCTATCCTTTCATTTTCAGCTTTCAGTAACTGTATTTCTAAGTTGGTGTCATTAAGTCTGAAATATTTACTCTTTTGTCATGGTAATTGTAGTATTACCTACATTATTTCTACTTCCAGCAAACTGACATGTTTGTGTATTCCTTTGCCTCTTCTAGCTGTCAGATTATACTTGCTGGTTAATAGAGACACTCCCCAAGGTGCCTTATGCAAAGCTTTTGAACATGTGCTGCTAAGGTTTGTGTGCCCGTCTTTGTACCATAGATATCCTTGGACGGTCTCTTATCCATCTGGGATGTAGAGATTTAATCAGCTTATAGTAAAAACATGTTTGGTCAGTGAATTATAGCCTCAGAACTGTGCTTTGATTTGCAGTGGTGGTGTAGGAAACTTTTCCCTTGCATCCAAGGTTGCACAGTCTGAGATGGTATATTTAACACTGGGGGGGGGGGGGCATATACAGGCATTTCCCCTCAAGAAGTAATGTTTGTGGTAATACAGGTATATTGCCAGTGTTAGTTTCCTTATGTTTTGAGTCACTGTCTGTAGAATTATTATAGAGCCTATCCACACCATTAACTGCCACTTTTCTTGTCTGTTCTCTTGTTCCTGTACTGTACTGGTTGGCGTCTGCTTGCAGCACAGCTGTGTTATTCACGTCATGCATTTGTCATGTACTCCATTCTGTATAGCAAAGACAGAGAATCAACTTAAAAGAATTTACCAGCACATATATGCCATCAAGGTAAAGGACAATAGCAGTGAACTTTATAAGCATGCTAGTATTTGTCCTAATTTTAAAAAGTTTGTTTTTTTTATTTTGGAAAAGGTGGCAGTAAATGACTGGGAGGAAATTGGTCATCCTATTTAGAATATAGACAAACTTAATGGCAGGTGCTACTTAATGCCGCACAGTTCCCAGGGATCAGTGTTAGAATTTCTATTAGTAATTTACTGTCAGTAAAAGTGGACAAAATTTAAATGCCAGTATTTTGTATTTTATTGTTATTAGCTGGTTCCAGTGTTTTAAAAGTTAAAAGTGAAATATTTTTAAGTTTTATTCTGTTGTATGTAATTCTGACCAAAAGTGTGCCACGATGAATGGGGAATGGTTCTTTAAACGAATTTGGGTTTTAATTAATGACTGAGTTTGACTGAACTACCTATGTAATTTAAGAGAATTTTCAATAGGAAGTTTATCTGATGAAGTTCCGTTTTGTCAATTAAAGGAACAAAAGCATTAATCAATTCTTGTTAACAGTTCCTGGTGTGTGGTGCGTCTTCCTTAAAGCAGTGATCTTGTTTTGTCAGTTTTTGTTGTAATTTTATTTGCTCGTTTTACTTTTTTCATCATATTAAAAGATGTAAGTGTTTGAGCATCTGCAACTAATTTCTCAAGCATTTCAAAACTCTGATATGAATAGGTAGAGTTTGTATCTTAATTCTCAGACTCCAGCTTACTCTTAAATAAAGTCTTAGAGGCTGTTTAATAAATAGTGCTAAAGCCCTAGCAGAGCAGCTCTTCAGACTGTTTAAACTGATCTTAGCCACTGGCTTTGTCCCTGAGGTTTGGCACTTAGCAGTTGTGATGCCACTGAACAAGGGCGGTCTTACTACCGACCCCTGGAATTACAGGCCTGTTGTCCTGACAAGTCTTGCTTGCAAAACCATAAGCTGTATAACTGACTTGATAAACTGTGTCAGGGGTACATCATGTCTAATGAATCTGGTTTCCTTTTTTGAAAGGATGATACAGGTTGTTGCCAGTATTCCTTGACCTGGCCATACCCCATACCATACCCCAGTAAAACGAGCTGAATCTTTTATAAAAAGATTCCTATGTAGTACGATGGATAGGAAATTGAATAATAAAGGACATAGCAGACATGGTGTGAGTAGCAGGCATCTCATCAAATAATTTGAAAGTAGTCAATTGTGGGATCTCTGTTGTTTGCCATTTACTTTTCTGATCTCTGTATCATGAACCAAGGACTCTGGCTGACCGAGTTTGTGAATAATTTGAGCTTGGGGTCCTTGTTAGATTCCCCTTTGACCCGAGTTATGTAACAATAATTTAACACTTGTAAATACCTGATGTACTGTAGTGGGCTTAAGTGCTAAAAAGTGCAGTACTGTCGCATTTGGTTAACTACCCCTCCCCAAGCATGCCACGTAAATAATACCCCACTTGAAAATGAGAATGTTGGAGACCATGGAACATGGGTTAAGCCTCTCTCCCCGTTTGATCATCATGCAATGGCAATAGTCAAAAAGTCGTACTTAATGCATCTGATTGCCAAGGGAGTATAATCAAGGTCAGAAGAAGTCATTGTATTATTATATTCTGCACTGATTAGGCCATTTGAATATTATGTCCCCGTTGGGATGTACCTCACTAGACATATCGCAACTAGAAAGACCCCAGGGGTTCCTAACTAAGGTAATCATTGGCTTAAAAAAAAACTATACTATAAAAAGCAACTGGAAACGCTCTCCCTGTATTTAGTATCTTGTAAACTCCTAAGGAGAGATATGTGCTTTGCCTTCTGAGTCATTAGGGAGCCTGTGATCCTGAATCTTTTGTATCTCCACAACTACCAGAACAGGGGATGTAAATATTAACCAGTAGATTGAATAAAAAAGGTTGGTGAGAGAGAGGAGAGGTTCATAACCTAGCCCCTTCCACACCTGTAGAATAGACTCCCATTGCAAATGAAACAGTGTTGTACATTATTATCTTTCTTCGAATAGAACTGGATGAATGATGGATAGATATTCACACATTCACCCCTGGCTTGGCCATCTTTGAGAGGGGAAGGTTCAGCCGGAGGGTGGGTCCTGACAAGGTGTGAATGATTGCAAGACTTAATTGCCTTGTATTTCCTTTGATCTGTGTTCTTGGAATTTTACTAATGCACGTATCCACAACTTTTGAGTAGATTATGTTGGATTCACTTTAAAGCCTGTTCCTTGTTTAATTTATTACAGCACACATTTTTCTATGTCTTACTAAAGAATTGTGCAGCTCAGCAAATTCATTCTTCTGTTGTACTTTTCATCTCTGCAACATAAAACATCTGTTGTCTACTGTAGGATCTTGTGCTGTTGTAAAGAACACATTTTTAATTTGGCATTTTTTTTTTGGGCTCACATTAATTCCTGAATTTTTTGTCCTATTTTGACTCCCTACAAAAAAGTATTAGTTAAATTATATCTGCAATGTACAGAATATTCAGATTTTGTATTCAAGGCCTCCAGTCTGTTTCCTTGATGCAGAGTTAAGAGAACAGTCTGTTTATTTCCATAGAGAGGTATACTTTTATAAATCAAACACAAGAGAATTTTTTTTGCCTCTGTAATGGTATTTTCAGTTCTGGCAGATGTTTTACCTCTGAGACTCAGGAGAATTAAGTAACAGACTGGTGAGCATAACCTCCATTAGTTCTTTTTTGCTCTCTTTAAAATTATGAGGTAGTCTTTGGATACAGGTAAATTTTCTGTATTTTGTTTGATGTGTTCCCGCTAGCCTTACCAGTGTTTTTTCTTTGTTTCTTATGCAGTGAGGATTGAAACGCATAGTGCTGCATCTTTTACCGGGCAGCATCTTTTATACTAAGCACTCCTGTGACTGTAACTGTTGCTACCCACCCAATCAACATAAAAAAAAAGAGAGAGACCGTATGTGTAGTACTGAGGTACAGAAGATGCATGCTAATTCAGAATAGAGTTATGCACCAAAACCACCTGTACTTTGAGAAGTCTTGAGGCCTCCACTCTCCTTTTAACTAATTTAAACTAGTGTTTCACTTTACTGGTCTCAAAGCAGTTGTCATCTTGAACCTAGGCTCAGCATGTCAGCTCAGTGAAATCTCTTGTCATTGGGACCACCCCATGGTGTCAACAGCCAACTGATATGAGTGGGTCTTCTAGTACCTTTCCAATTATTTTTTGCTGCTTAGTGTGACTAGAGCTCATCTACATTCATGTTACAGTTCTCTTGAGTATAGATTAAAATGCTTTTGCCTTAGTATTCCTTAATTGATTCTAATTTTCTACATTATTTGTTCCTGTGGATGAATTCCTACAGCTTTGTTTGTCATGTGCTGTTTTGCTGTGGACCAGAGGATAATGTCATCATTAGTCCATATATTCCCTAGCTTGCCTGGCCATGTTTAGCCAGTTCAAAGTACATCATGAGGAAGAAACTGTCTTCGGTTGAGTGGAAAAAGGGAATAAAGTACCTTTTTGAATGAAGTACTGCTCTGACAGTTGGGCAGGGCCTCTACTTATAAGCAGCTAGCATTGTAAGACCCTATACTTTTTTTCCCAGCACATCTCACAAATCCTCTGCCCCTCACCCTAGTCCAGTTTAATTCAAGGTTTGTGAATGAGCTGGGTTTCCTAATTCTGATATCCGTAGGTGCATTATTTTCCACCTTTTAACAGCTGCTTCTGCCAGGCCAGCTCGTTTTTGTTCATTTGGGAATTCCATTACTAAGGTAGCTCTATTCTAGCCAAGCTGTTTGCCACTTCCTTAACCTATTTGAAGGGCAGTTGTAATCCCAGTGTCAGACTAAAATCATTTTCTTTCATGTTGTCATTAATCATCTCCCCCTATAGTCAGTTGGGGGTCTGTTCTGCTAAATAGTGTTTTTTTTTCTGCTGCTTATCTCTTGGTATCAGTTTTTTTCCAGGGTTCTGCTTCCTTATGTTTGATGTTTTCCCAGCAGCAACCATGCAGTCATTTTGATATGAGGTCTGATTTCTTTATCCATAGTCGACAGGCCTGGTGTTTGCTCTACCTCCTTGGCGTTGTTTTGCATCAAATGACTGATGATGTGGCAGTCTGTCCAGTGTCTCTGGCTTCCTGTGTAGTAGCTGTCATGTCATTCGATGATGCACTTTCCATATTCCTTAGTCAGCTTGTTTGAGGTCTCCCAGCAGATGGCAAACTGCTCTTCCCCCCAAGCTCTTCTGATACTGTAGGATAGCCCATGCGTTTTGGTAGGCTGTCTGTGTTGTGTTGATTCTTCCAGAGACTCTGCCACACTTAGCAGGCCACATCTGCTACTTCATGTCTTGATGTCCAGTGAATATGATTAGTGACCAGCTAGCTCCAAGTATTCAGTCTGTGTAGAGGCACAAAGTTTTGGAGGTTGGGTATTTTATTGTTGACACCCCCCCCCCCCCCACAAGAGCCAAGACATTAATTTCTTGTCGTAAATAAACTTCCTCTTGGAGGAGGAATAAGGCCGTCCATTCTCACTTTGTAAAGTTTTTAAGGTTTGCACTAGTTCCTTTGAGTGGAGATGCACAACACTTTCACCCCAGAAGTACCTTCAGAAGACAAGTAGGTCTCTAGATAATATCTTGTATGTGGTTTCTTTACTTGTAGACATGTTCTAGGAGGGGCTCAACACAGTAACAGGCACATACTGCTGAAACTACTTCCAGTGAAGATGAACAGGATATTCACCCACCAGAGGAATTTGCTGTGTTGTCTGAGGTAGTCTAAGCTTGATGCTACCGTGGGAAGTACTGAAGTGCAGGCCTGATCTCCTGCCCGAGGCCCATGCAACTGAAGAGAGACCAAAGGCTAGTCTCCTTTCAAAGAAAATGCATGTTTGCGCCCTGAGATTCATTCTGTAAATGTTTAATCATTGACAAATGTTGTAACCTTTTCAGAGTGAGGTCTTGGATGGCTCTCTCTGAAATGTCAGAATCAAATTGAGTTAGGGCACCAATTCCAGGGATGATATAGCAGGATGGGAAGAGCATTGAGATTTCCAGTTGTAGTGATGTTTAGGAGCAAGGCAGCATCAGCATGCACTGCCCATGTTGGGGCTTTTTATAGTGTGCCCTATTCAGCCATATTTGTCAGGTTGCGTACTTACATGGGTATGCAGTGGCACTGTGCAGTGACATGTCCTGTCAGTATTCACCCACCTTTGATAGCAGTTGCTACTTAGAGCTGTGGTTTTACCACTGGAGTATTGGACCTTTGCTTGTCATCAGCATGTTTGTGTACTCCCCTGAAAGGTGAGCAGGTTCATAGGTGTGTACTAAGCTAATGGTGCTGGAGCCTTTACAAGCCTAGCCCATAGGATTACCCTGGCATCGTGCCACCCGACCTTAGTTTCTAGTGTCTCTGTCGAGTAGAGCCACTGGAGTGATCCCTGGGGTGAATTTTCTATTTCCCATCCACTCATCAAGATCCCTCTGGAAGAGGGCCTGTGAGGTGCTCTGTTTGACATGTATGGAAAGTCTGTTCCATAGCATGGGCAGTCTCTGGGTTATGAACCTGTCCCTCCACCACATTATGTTGATTGTGATAATGAGGTTGTGGTCTCGGAGTATGTGGTGCGGAGGGATTGAGATTTGTTTAGATGTAGCATTTCTAACAGAGTTGGGTAAGTCCAGCAGAGATCACCTCTAATTAAGCGATATGAGACAGCGAATAGTTGGAGTTTTTTTGAGTCTTTCTGTATAGGACAAGTGTTTAAGGCCTAGGATCCTCTTTGTGGATTTTACCAGAAAGGCTCATCCAGACTCTGCTACACTTTGCTGTGAAGGAAAGGTTAGTTTGCTTTTATTTTTTTGTATTTTGTATTAATTTATTGCCTTTCTACATTTTGAATACTGTGGTTTGTTTTCTTTACCTTGTGTTTTACTTGCATTCTGCTTTAACAGCATATTAAAACTTCAAAAGAGACCACAGCGCTCTCTTCTGAGTCAGGCAGAAATTAGAACTGATCAATTAAGGACTCATTCATAAGATAGAAGAGGTCACTTAAGGTTAATCATTTGTTAACTGAGGGGGTGGAGCTAGGAACTAAACCTTCTATTTAAGGGGTAATGTTAAGTTGTCAATCTCGCCTTCATTCTTGCTGGATGGGTTCGGAGCCGATCCTCGGCTCCGACTCGGCACTTGCTAAGCTCGAGAGCTAATTTTACCAGCTCGAGGCAACCCTATATCCCATGATGCAAGGCGGAGACTACCCAGATCTCGTTTGCCGCTTCGCTAACGAGGTGCCTTCTTTTACCAGCTCCAGGTAAGTGACTAGATATAAGACTTTCGTCTGCCCCCTTTAAATTTATATATATATTTGTTTTTTTGTTAACCTTAACGCTCACTTTAACCCAATTCCCGTTAGTGTTCTCTAAGGACTAATCCGTGTTTCTTACCAAAAGTGGCATCGCAGACTAACCTAAATCAATCCATTGATCTTCCAGTGTTTTTCCCGAATTATTCTGATAGAGCGGAACAAAAGTTACATTGTCTTGATGTTCACCGCCAGCTCAGATATTATCTGGACAAAACTAAACTTTTTAGGAAATCTGATCAACTGTTTCTATCCTATGCAGAGAACAGGAAAGGCCTTCCAGTTTCCAAGGTAACTTTATCTAGATGGCTGTCTTCTGTGATCACTTACATTTATCAGCTCAGAGGCAAAGAGTTGATTTCTAAGCCAAAAGCCCATTCTACCAGAGCTCTAGCTACATCTACAGCTTTTCAAGCTAGACTTCCAATAGACACTATTTGTGCAGCAGCTACATGGGCCTCTCCTCATACCTTTGTTTCACATTACAAATTAGACTTGGCCTCCAGAGACAGAGCGAATTTTGGTTCCACCGTTCTCAAGAGTCTGTTCCATTGAGCCACCCAGGATAGAGGTGCTAGGGACGTGGTCCCATCCAGCAAGAATGAAGGCGAGATTGACAACTTAACATTTAGAAGTTATGTACCTACCATAACGTTCCATGTTAGTTGTCTTCTCTCGCCTTCTTTCTTGCATCCCGCCCTCCATCCCCCTAGCCTGGTCAGACCGGGAAGATTATGCATCTTCTATTAAAAGGTTATTCCCTTTTCTAGCTGTTCAACTTCTAGTGTCACTAGATTAGGTTGATCCTTTCTAGAGGATTATGATGTTATTTAGTATTGTTATTTTTCTTCCTCCTCTTCAGTTGGAAGAAAATATTACTATTTCTTTAGCTACCAAACGAGATCTGGGTAGTCTCCGCCTTGCATCATGGGATATAGGGTTGCCTCGAGCTGGTAAAATTAGCTCTCGAGCTTAGCAAGTGCCGAGTTGGAGCCAAGGATCGGCTCCGAACCCATCCAGCAAGAAAGAAGGCGAGAGAAGACAACTAACATGGAACGTTATGGTAGGTACATAACTTCTAAAAATAAAACATTTCAGAGCTTTACCAGAAAGGCTCATCCAGACTCTGCTACACTTTGCTGTGAAGGAAAGGTTAGTTTGCTTTTATTTTTTGTATTAATTTATTGCCTTTCTATATTTTGAATACTGTGGTTTGTTTTCTTTACCTTGTGTTTTACTTGCATTCTGCTTTAACAGCATATTAAAACTTCAAAAGAGACCACAGCTCTCTCTCTGAGTCGGGCAGAATTTTTTCCCCACCTTCCCACCCAGTCATAGTTGTCTTGTTAAATACCACTGTCTTTTTAGTTGCCTGCCTCTTATGTTAATCTGACCATACATCTCATTTCCTCTCTACTTTCACTGGCTTGTGTGAGTAATCACAAAATCATCATTTTTGAAATCCCTCCCCCCTTCAGCAATTTAAATTTATTGGCCATCCTACTGTATTCCATAGTACCAGAGTACAAAAGTGACCACCCCTTTCAATCCATCTTGCTGTTTTAAAAATAGTAACTCTCCACTAAACCTTAACTTTTTAAACGAGTAAAACTTAAGTTACCTACTTTCACATCTAACTTCTCTAGTGCACATTGCAGTGTGCGTTTTTTTTCATTTTACCTTTAAGCATCCCTGTGACTAGCACTTTCTCTAATACCTGCTGGAAAGCACTAGGAAGCCTTAAACTGATACAAGCACTCAACTCTCCTTGTTAATAAGGATAAATTAATAGTAGGTACTAAACAGCCTATAATTGCAAAGTACCTTGCTAAGGTAAGGGAAAACAGCTCCTGTACTTTACAAAAAAAAAAAAGCACCAAACCAGGCATGTCCAAGAGTCAGCTTCCGGTGATTTCTCCTGTCCACCTGGTGAATCTGGGCATACCGGGGCAATGCAGCAATTGCCTCATGTACACAGACAACCCTCTCCTCCTACCACCCAACACTACAACCTGTGAGAGATGCACTTACATAGCCAAAATGGAAGCAAAGCTCTCTCCACCCAAGATTGTGCTAGACAGTCAAGAGGAGAAAGTTAACACCCACACTACACCTCAAGCAACACATAGCCCTTCTAAACCCACACCACCACCACCCACACATAGCAACATTAAATCCACATATGCAGAGACCCTTAACTGTAACCTGCCCAAGCAACAAGGACCTCTGAAGCTGAAATGCAAACAAACACCAATCACAACCAAAGTGTCACATAGTTCACAACGCCAGTGTGCCACCCAGCAACAGCCCCTAAGGCAAAACAATGTACCTAACACTTTAGTCATAGGTAACGCTATAGTCCGGCACACTGATGTCCCTCTCACTAGGTTGAACAAGGAGAAAATTACAGTCAGCTGCCTGTCTGGTGCCAGGATCCGCCACATAACGCATGCACTCAAGTCACTCCACAACAAGTACAAATATGACTCTGTCATTGTCCATGTTGGAGTGAATTACTTGAGACGTACCTCCCTGGACTACATGAAGAGACATGGAAGAGCTCTCGGATCATGTGGCCCAGGCAGGTATGACCCTAGCCATGAGTAGCATCCTGCCTTCGCCCAGAATGATACCACAATATAAGGACAAAATGATTGACTTCAACAATTGGCTAAGCTTCTGGTGTCATTCAAAGGGGATCCAGTATCTGTCTGCCTGGGACGACATGATTGACAGACCACGATGCTTTGCCAGAGATGGTCTGCACTTGTCGCCCCTGGGATTCAGGTTACTGGCTAAGGCTCTTGCAACCCCTATAGTGCCCTTTTTAGGCAAAGTTCAAAGGACAAAACCACCACCGTAACAGGTACAAGCATGCAAAATCTGAAGGCAATGCTACTCAATGCTTGAAGTCTAAACCTCAAAATGCACTCTCTCGAGGCACTCCTAAAAATGGAGAACATCGATATCTGTGCAGTAACTGAGACCTGGTTCAAGGCTCCAGAGAGCACCACTACAATACCAGGCTACGACTCTTACCACACTTTTCGGCCACCAAACCAGGACTGAAACACTAAAGGTGGAGGAGTGTCAATATTCACCAAGGATATTCACACCACCAGGCTAGTTGCCCAACACAATGCGTCTGAAATTCTCCAGGTGCAACTAACACTAGGTAAAACTGCAATCCAAATTGTAGCTTGCTACAGATCCCCCACCATACCCCAAGATTCTCACTACACCTTTCTAAACATACTGGAAAATATTAAGATAGAACCAAACACCCTAATACTGGGTGATTTTAACTACCCTGCCATTAACTGGGAAAACTACTCCTGTACCAACACCTTTGCCCAACGGTTCTTGGAATTCATAAATTCCAACGCCCTGGATCAACTAATCCATAGTCCCACCAGGGGGTCCAATATTCTAGACCTGGTCATTACCAACGTGGGTAATCGATGCTCCACACCTATCGTCACCCGGTCGTTAGTCAGGTCTGACCATAAGCTAATCAGCCTTAACATCCAGATCCCACCCCCACTCCCCAGTAAGGAAACCTCCATAAAAAACTTCTCCAAAGCTAACTTCATACTACACAAGTCAGAAGTGACAAACTTCATGACACCCATGCAGACGGGAACTGAAAGTTCAACTGCTGAATCCTACACTAAGGCACTGTACGAGCACATCCACTCGTACATGAATCGTGCCATCCCAAATAGAACCAAGGTGCTCTCATCCAAAAAAAGGAAGCCAATCTGGTAGTCCCCTGCCATAAACAAACTTTACAACAAAAGGAAGAAACTGTTTCAGAAAAGAGGAAAATCCCAGGATGCAAAAAACTCCCTTACAAGTCTCAGTAAGAAATTGAGATCACTCATAAAGTCCTCCAAAGCTAGTTACGAAAATAAAATTGCCAAAGATTCCAAAGACAACCACAAGGCATTCTATAACTATGTCAAGAATCTAAATGGCAATGCTCAGATCTGCTCTGAGCTAAAACAGAATGGCATTAAATATACTGATCCGAAGGATATTGCCAATATCCTGGCAGATCAATTCAGTGCCAACTTCACCCCCCTCTCACCCCCTAAATGACCCATCTCAATACCGGAAGATTGCCAAATTCTGGTAATAATGGTCACACAGGTAAAAAAACGCACTCTCCAAAGCTAAGAATGCAGCATCCATGGGACCAGATGACATCCCGGGCTGTGTACTACATGAACTACAAAATGAATTGGCACCTCACCTAAGTGTCATGTTTAATCATAGCCTCACCTCAGGATTCGTGCCCACTGAGTGGCGCACAACTACAGTTATCCCACTACACAAGGGAGGATCCACCTTGGATCCCGGAAACTACCGTCCCATCAGTCTGACAAGCCTTATCTGCAAGGCCATGGAGCGTATTATCATGGAACTTATAAACAAAGACATTGGCAACCTTCAAACACTGGACCCCACCCAGTTTGGGTTCGTGAAGGGCCGATCTCGTCTCCTGAACCTGATTGACTTCTTTTGAATCAGTCTCCAGAGCCATGGACAAGGGTAAGGTGGTCCACACAGCCTATCTAGACCTTGCCAAGGCCTTTGACACCATCCCCCACTCTGGAATCCTAGATAAACTTACTAAACTGGGCATTAATCCCTACGTCATCCAATGGGTTGCTAACTGGCTTACTGAAAGAACCCACACTGTAAAAGTAGCTGACTCCAAATCCAGCTCCAGACAAGTGGAGTACCTCAGGGTTCAGTCTTGGGACCGCTCTTGTTTGGCATCTACTTCTCTGAAGTACAGGCCAACACTAAGGGACTCTGGCTAACAAAGTTCGCAGATGACTGGAAACTGGGAGCCATTATTGAATCCCCCAATGATGTGGATACTCTACAAAAGGGCCTTACAGAAACAGATGCTTGCTGCCAGAGCCATGGGCTCAAGCTCAATGCCAAGAAATGTATAGTTATCCCCTTTGGGAAAAAACATGTATCCGTGAATTACCATATAGGTGGCAGTACACTAAACTCCGAAAGTATGATAAGAGACTTAGGGACACAGGTGGACAGTGGTCTCACCTTCGATAACCACATCGCCACAACAGTCAGGAAATCCTTCTATGTGGCACACCTCATCACTAAGGGCTTTTCATCCAGAAAAAAGGAGGTCATTGTCCCACTGTACTCATCTCTCATTAGACCCATTATGGAATATAACGCCCCATTTGGTATGTACCTCTCAAGACATCTGCAACAACTGGAAAGGCCGCAGAAATACCTCACTAAAAGAATCACAGGCCTAAAGCAGATGCCCTATGCTGACCGCCTTAAAATACTCCAGCTATACTCTGTCGCATATCGTCTACTCAGAGGCGATCTCTGCTTAACATACAAGGCCATGTCAAACCCAGAGCTGTTGGACATGCTACACTTAAAGAAATCCCAATCCCTCAGAGCCACACGCTCCAGGGATCTAAACCTTGTCATCACAATAAACAAAACATGCTGGAGGGATAGGTTCCTGACCCAGAGACTCCCCGGACTCTGGAATAGATTGCCCATGCATGTCAAGCAGAGTGCCTCTCTGGCCCTCTTCAAAAGGAACCTTGATGATTGTATGGGAGAAAGGAAATTCACCCCGGGGATCATGTCAGTTGCCCTGCTAGACAGGTGTCCAGGGAAGTAAATAGTGTGGGAAGAAATAGCCAGGGAATTGTTATGGCTAGGCTTGTATAGGCCCTAGGGCTGATAGCCTAGTGCCGACCTATGAACCTATGTGAGGTATTTTTGCGGCCTCTCCAGTTGTTGCAGGTGTCTAGTGAGGTACATGCCAAATGGGGCATTGTACTCTGACTGGCCAAATGAGGGAAGAGTAGTGAGAGACAATGACCTCTTTCTTCCTGGATTCAAAACCCTTAGTAATGAGATGTGCCACATAGAAGGACTTTCTGACCACAGTGGCAGTGTGGTGGTCAAAAGAGAGGTTGCTGTCTCAGTGAGGCCTTTCTGTAGGATGTCAACTTCACTTCGGGATAATGGCTCCCAACTTGCAATCATTTGCAAACTTTGTCAGCCAGAGTCCCTTCATGTTGGACTGGACTTCTGAGAATTAGGTACCAAACAGGAGGGGACCCAGGACCGATCCCTGTGGGACTCCACTCATGACTGGTCAGCAGTTTGTTTGACTTGTAGTCAGAACCCACTGTGTGAAAGTAGCTATCTGTGAGCCAGTTTGCAACCCACCTAGTGATATAGGGGTTGATGCCTAGCTTAGTGTTTTTTTCTATGATTCCTGAGTGGGGAATGGTATCAAAGGCCTTGGCCAGATCAGGGTAGGTTGTATGAACCACACCTCTGGTGACTGAAAGAAGTTGACCAAGTTGAGCAGGCATGATCTACCCTCCACAAAATCAAACTGTGTGGGATCCAGAGTTTGGAGATTCCCTATATCCTTGTTTATTAGGTCCAGGACTATAGCAGTGCGCCATTCAGTAGGGACAAAGCCTGAGGTGAGGCTGTGATTGAACAGGGCACACAGGTGAGATGCCGGTTCACTCTGTAGTTCATGTAAAACACAGCCAGGGATATTGTCAGGCCCTATAGAAGCTGTATTCCTGGCCTTGGACAATGCTGTTTTAACCTGTGCAGCAGTAATACCGGGTGCCTGGCAATCCACTGGTATTGTGATTGGTCCTTTGGGGGGGGGGGGGGGGGGTTGGCACTGAATCATTCGGCCAGTATATTGGTAATATCTGTTGGCTCGGTATAGGAGGTACCATTGTGCAGTAGCTCAGAGCAAATCTGGGTATTGTCGTGGAGGTTTTTTACATAACTAAAGGCGGCCTTGTGGTTGTCTTTACTATCTGATGCAATTCTGTTTTCATAGCTAGTGTTGGAGGATTTGATGAAGGATCTCAACTTTTTGTTGAGGCTGATAAGGGAGTTTTTCCAGTCTTGGGACTTCAACTTATTCCACATCAGTTTCCTACTTCTGTTGTAGAGTTTATTTATGGCAGGGGAGCACCAGATTGTCTTCCTTTTTTTTTTTTTTTTTTTTTTTTGGAGTAGAGCGGCTTGGTTCTATTGGTTATGGTGAGATCCATGCATTTGTGTACATGTTCGTACAGTGCATTGGTGTATGATTCAGCAGTCTTGCAACTACTCTCCATTTGCATGGGTGTCGTGAAGTTGGCCACCTCTGTTCTTAGGAGCCCAAAGTTAGCTTTGGAGAAGTTTTTCATGGTAGTTACCTTTGTGGGGTGGCGTGGGAGGGAAGTGGATTTCCAAGGTGATTAGTTTGTGGTCAGATCTAACCAGGGAGGAGTTGACTATTGGTGTAGAGCAACGGTTGCCCATGTTAGTAATGACCAGGTCAAGGATGTTGCTACCTCTGTTCAGGGCTTAGTCACCGCACTGTGCAGTTTACCTTTCAGACATCAAACGTTTTTAGAGTTGTATGTGCTGTAGCATAGATTCTCCAGGGCATCTCTTCAGTCATGACTCTGTTCATGCTCCTGTTTCCCCGTTGTGGCCTAAATTTTGTCCGGAAGAGCAGAAATTTCCTTTGGCCACTGAGGGCTGTATGTGTGGCTGTTGTTTCAGTCTGGTTTGTCTAAGAACATGTATTTTGATCTATGGTTAAAGAACTTCAACATATCAACATAAATAGTAGCTGTCACAAAGTGCGCCTTAAGCATTTTTGTGGGAGTGTGGACATGCCGTCTGCATCCCTAACTATTCAGAGATCATGAAACCCTGAGTTAAGGAGAGATTTCCTGTTATCTTGCAAAGTACAATAGAGATTTTCTGAAGAGTGAAGTCCAGAAAAAGACTTCTCTCGTATGTTCAGAGCAGGATTCACTGTTTAGCAGGTGTTGTATGTGCTCTGTAGCGTTGTTTAATTTTCCACAGGGTTGGGATTTTTGCATATTATTTTTTTATTATTCCCAAGGATAGTTCTTTCTAGCTTAAACTTCAGCCACACTTTTCCTTCTAGCTCTTAACTAATTGATTGCACTTTTTATGCGATGGGATTTTTTACAGGTAATTCTACTACACAGGACAGTGGCAAGATTAGCTGTTTGGCACCCATTTCCTTGGAGCAGAGGGCATGTCCAAGTAGTTTCCCATGTGTTTGCATCCCTTTTTGTCAGGCACTGCAGATTTCTCATGCCTGTGAGAGGCTAAATCAACTAAAGCATTGTTGACCCTCGCTGCAGTTTTTAGGAACATGTTGAAGCTGCAGCGTGGACTGTGTGTCAAACGTTTGATAAAAAGTATATGCAGCCTCTACATTCACAGCTTCTGTTCAGTAGGGTCTTGAAGAGTACTGATTTAGGACCATCACTTGCATGGTGAACTTACGCTGCTGTTTGTCTGGTCAAATTTCAAATACTTCAAAGAATGATTGAAAAAAAGAGCAAATCTAAAAAGATCAGGATTTTTTTTGCAGATCGTTGTAACTTCATTGTGGGAGACATGCAAATGTTAAAGTAGCAGTTTATTTTTTTGTGGTGCTGTGCTTGTGTTACTGTGACCAACTTCTGCTTGGAAAAATGTATGTGAATAACCTTAAGGAGACTGACTAGAATTTGGAAGGGAAAAATGGTATATCCAGTCATTGGGAAGGCAAATCTCTTAAATACTGGCGTGGGTGTTTTTAATACAGAAATAGACAACTTTAGCACAGGTGGCCTCACCACTAAGCTTCACATTTACACACTCAGACCTGTTTTATGCATTATGTCTGCATTGCTAGTTTATTGGTAGGGGCACATGTTTTTTCTTTCACCGGCATGACATTTTTTCCTGAAGGGCTTCCTGTTTCATGGATGCTAATTGGAAGGGCTTGGCAGCCATGCCTGTGAGAGTAGCAGAAAATGCTTTAAAAACCCAAGTAAGAATTACACATACCATCAAAGAAGTGTTTAAAGCAAATGTTTCTTCTGCTGTCTGTCCAAAAATTATTGTTCCCCAAGCCAGCAAATTCATTGTAGGGGAGCATACTTTTTCCTAGAATAAAATGTTATACACATTTTTTCATTTTGAATCTCCCATGTGCTTTTCCATTTTCCTGCCTTATTGATTCTGGTTTTCACCTGACTCTTGATTTCCACCACTTAACCAGTTTTGTTAGATGCGTTACAGTACAGTCAGCATCATCTTCTCACACTTGCATATCAGCATGCATGTGGTTTTCTTCTGTGCATGTTGCTGATGAATATGAATGTTGTAATTTGTGGTCCATTTGTGGACACTTTCCAGTTCTCCATTATGTCTCACTTCTGTCATCCCTTTTTCCACCCCAAGCACCTAGCTTGTTGAAGACTGTTCTGTTTTCATGTGTTAAGAAGTGCAAGTCCTGATGCTATTTAGAATTCCAGGTTACTAACAGATGTGACATGACCAAAAATCTGTGCCTGAGAGAGGTTAGATGCAGTCATAAAGTTCCATTCTCATTACTCTGATGATCTTTCCCCCCCCACTGCAAGTACATTTGCTAGAATAGGGTCGGTGTTTTGATAAATTGGTAGTTTGAAGATTAGTACAGGTTGTAGGCTGACCTTTGTAGTTCTGCTGACATGTTACCACTGTTTAAGTGCAGATAACATAGCTCAAGTGTCTTGTGTAAGAGAATTATGAGAGACTAGTTTGCAAGTGATTTTGTTGCGTGACAGAAGAGATTATGCTAACGCATTTACCAAGAGCTTGATATTACCTTTAAGGCTACAGACAGTGGTAAGTTTTTGAGCTCTAACTTCTTGCAGGAATGCTAGCTAAAAGCTACCATGTGATAAAATGAGCTAAACATCTTACTGTTTTGAGTGAGTACTCACAGTACTACGTAAAGCAGTTAGAATGAGAGAGGGGAGCATGTATTAAAGAATAACTTGTGCTTCAGAATATATCTGCTTTTAACTTGTATTTTAAATCAAATTAGGATTGTTTGGAAAAGCTTATCTAAATGGTTAGCATTTTTGGATCTGGTTGTTAGCCCTATCTGTCCAATTTCTAGACCATCCTACACCAGAAGAGTGGATTGTGGAACCTGCTTGACGATTAAATGGTAGGGTTAAGTGTAATATTTAGCAACTATTTGTTCTACACACGTACAGTGCAATGAAAAAGTATTTGCCCCTTCCTGATTTCTTATTTCTTTGCATGTTTGTCACACTTACATTTTCAGATCATCAAACAAATTTAAATATTAGACAAAGATAACCCAAGTAAACACAAAGTGCAGTTTTCAAATGATGATTTTATTTATTAATTAAGGGAAAAAAAACTATCCAAACCTACATGATCCTATGTGAAAAAGTAATTGCCCCCCCTTTTTAAGTCATGAAGTAACTGTGGATCTGAAGTAGTTAACTTCATTTGATCAGCAACCTGTGGGTTACGGATCTGAGCCGGCAGCATACCAAGCTAAAGATCCGAGCTCCAAGCTTCACCCCCTTACACATACTACCCTGCAACCTCCTTCCAATCCCCAGATCTCATTTGCCGCGGCTTTGCCAAGCAAGAGATTCCTCGAGCTCCAGGCGAGTTTAGTATTTTCCAGTTTTATATATAAAACTTTGGGTACTTAGTTGTTTGTGTGTGTGCGCAGTATTTTTCTATTTGATTGATAGATATTCGTTTTTCTTCTTACTTTACTCTATATCCCTCTTATCCTTCGTATCTCTGTCATCAGTAGGCCCCTCTTTTCCTTCAGGTGTGAGTGTGGGTATGGCTGATAGCCAAAAGCTTACCTAAGTGCACTGAGTGTGGCCATAAGCTGGCGCCAGCTTGGGGGTGGCCCATCTTTCCTCAGGCTGCCAAATTTGCACAGCTTTTAACCCCCGGGCTTTGAGAGACAGGAAGAATAAGCTGATTCTGGCGGGCCTCCTACCTGCGGAATCGGCTTCTTCTTCCTCCTCTCCTGATGTAGTGACAACCGCGGCTGCCCAGCCATCTGGCCCTCTTCCCCTGGCTGGGACTCACCCTCCCACCTCGTCCCAGGGAGATCGAGAGGCGAAAAAAGATAGGAAAGAGAGAAGGGAGAGTGAAAAAGAGAGAGAAAGGGACAGAGAGACAAGCCACAAACGACGGGCCGAATTGGACCCCTCGACCCATCCTACCAAGGTTCTCCCTTCCCCATTGAGGACTTCCAAGCCTTCCTCCCCACGGCTCTGTTCTCCACGCTTCTCTCTGAAGCCAGAGGAGGAGGCCTGACCATCTTCGAAGTCGTCGCGTCGGCCCTCCCGGCTTTGGCATCGTCATCCAGATCTACTAGAAGCCTCTCGGAGGCAGATATGGACTGGATGATGCGTCGCTTTTTACAGACTGAGCTGCAGATGGGAGTGTTGCTGCCCCCCCCCTTCCGGGGGGGAGTTAGCTCCACTGTTTGCCCCAATAGCTCCTTCCCCGATCCACTACCGGGTTTCGGAGTCTTCGGATCCGAGGAGCCTAGGAGTCAGGGAGTCGGCGCTGATGGTTATTACTACCTTGATGCCGGCCTTGCCCTCGAGCCTATCGGATCCCCTTTCGGATCTGACCTCTCGGAGCCGAGAGCCGGGCATCGGATCTGAGGGGGCGAGTGTGTCTTCGGCTTTGTTGCGGTCAGAGCACACCGTCCACTTGGATCCGAGCTCTTCAGCTCCGACACCAATCCCTTCATCGGATCCGAGGGTGCCGGCCATCTGTCTTAGAGAGGCCGGTTCCCCTTCAGCATTCGATGTTGTGGTGAGGATTCTCTGTAGAGGATCAAGACCCCTCGCTCTGTCCTCAGGATCCCCGCTCCCTCGCATCTTGGTTTGTCCTCCATCATCCAGTCCCAGGGACAGCCTGTGTCATTGACGCCCCAGCCAGTTCCCCTGGAGGAACACGAATCTGTTGGTGAGCCCCCCTCGGACAGTCCCCTGAGGAGATCCTACACAAACACCTGTGCAAAAGGAGGCACTTGGAATCCCCTGAGTCCCTCACTGAGGATACCAATTTGGTGTAAGGTTCCCCCAAGTCACCCCCCCGACGACATCTCCTTGGGAGACATTATGGAAATGCTCCGCCAAAAAGCCTTCCTCGGACGAGTCGGTATTCCTGGAGGCGTTTGACACAGGCCCATCTACCTCTTGGGTGTCCCCCTCGGCCGACCCTCTGGTCGACCTGATTACCACCAGGGCGTGGAAGGAACCGGACACTGGAGAGCCTATCCCCAGGAGACCCAACAAGATCTTGAGCCCCCCTGCAGACAAAGCTTCGTGGAGCAAGGGTTCCCCTGTAGATGCCATGGTGGTGACTGTGGTCACCAAAAAGGAACTAGCTCAGGACAGTTCTTTAGTCCATCCCCCTGACAAGGAGTCCCGGGCAGTGGACCGTATTGAAAAGCGGATGTTTGCTTCAGCTACCTTCTCTATTAGGGTGCTGAATTACTTGGCCCATGTAATCAGATTGCAGTGGGACCTGGTTAAAGAGTACACTGAGTCTCCTCCAGAGTCCATGTCAGCCGAGGATAAACGGATTTTCTCGGTGGCCACTCTTGTGTCAAATACGTCTATGTGGACACTGTCCCACTCCACGGAAGGAGCCACTAGAGCTAGCAGGTCCGGTATCGCCTTAAGGCATCATGCCTGGCTTCGGCTTTGCGATTTCTCGGAAGCTTTCAAGGCATCCTTTGCGAATGCACCCTTTGACGGGTCTACCCTGTTCGGGAAGACCGTCCGCAAGATGCTGGCCCAGAGCGAGAAAGATGGGAAAACGCGGTCAGCCATCGGAATCCGCTTCTCTACCCCTCAAAGGTCCTTCTCCAGGAACCAGCGAGGGCAGAAGGTGTGGTTCTGGAAATCTCAGCAGGCCCGAAACGCTCAGTACTCCTTCTCCCACAGAGGCAGAGGGGGACAAGGTGGACGCCGGCCCAGAGGCAGAGGGGGTCCGAAGAACTTCGGGTCACGAAAACCCTTTTCCGACTGACCCGTGCAGCAGCCCTGAGTAGTTGCCCGACTGTTCCTCTCTGGAGGCAGTCGGGGGACGTTTTTTGAGGCACCTAGCTCAATGGGAGTCCATCACGACAGATCGCTGGGTGCTTCAGATAATGTCCAGAGGCTATTCAATCTCCTTCATAAACAAGCCCCCTTACTCAAGGCGCCTCCCAGATGATGATCTTCGTGTTTCACTGTTGCAGTCATTACATTTGGGTAATCTGCTGGCAGGTTGCCCTCAGTCGGTCTGAATTCCAAAGTCTTGGGACCTGTGTCGGTTGCTGTCTTCTCTTCCATGATGTCAGGTCGTCAGGGGTATAAAACATGCAGCCGACGCCATTTTCTTTAGTCTTTCTTGTCGTGCGGTCCCCGAAGCAGAAGCATTTCGCAAGTGCCGGTCGGCCAACTACTGAAATATTCAAGTTTGAGTTTCAGAACCAAAGTCTTCACTAAAGCTAAGTACCCCTTTGGGGAAACTTTTTTCTTGCTTTTTACCGATGTCAGAAAAAGTTAATAATTGTATTACTTGTGGGAAGCAAATACCTCATAAGGATTTCCATTTATACTGTATTTCTTGCCTAGGCCCTGATAACAACATGCCTGGCTGTCGATTTTGTGCTAGATTTAACCAACACACTATTAAGCGTCGGTATATTTTTGCATCAAAGTATTTTGGAAACAGATTTAACTACACAGAAATGTCATCGGATAGCAATCCGACTACCGGAGTACATAAAAAACGCAAAGAAAAGAACAGAGAAAGGCAGTCGAGATCCAAAACCGATGAAGCTTCTCCTAAGCCAGTCGCTGATTCGCTGGCACTCAGTGAGGTGCCTTCGCAGCCCCTGATATCTGCTGCCTTCGAGTCGCAGGCCTCTACCGACACCCATGTGGAGTCTGGCATGCCGCAAGATACTCAAGGTATTGGACCGATGGATGTATCTCCCTTGGATGAGTCCGGAGCCGCTGAGCAGGCACCGGCTTCTGAGGGTGTATTCAGACCTCAACATTTGTACATCAAACTGACGACAGCTGCAAAAACAAAAGCAACTTCTAAACCTAAAAAACTGACGC
This sequence comes from Protopterus annectens, assembly GCF_019279795.1. Lineage (NCBI taxonomy): Eukaryota > Metazoa > Chordata > Ceratodontiformes > Protopteridae > Protopterus > Protopterus annectens. The sequence continues at coordinate 1,167,034,358 of NC_056747.1, read as the reverse complement.
ATGAGCCACGTGCACAGGCCTCTATGCCTACAAAACAGATGATTAAAATGGCTGAAGACCTTATTACCTTGCTCAGGGGTACCCACTCCAGATAAAAGGCATAGGCAAGACACTGATTATGAATCTTCAGATCAGGTTTCTATTTCTTCTGATTCCTCTTCTGATCAGGAATTATCTATACCTCCCTATGAGGATTCTGATGCTGAGGAGTCTTCCATCTGCATCTTTTCCTGAGGATTATTCTTTTGGAGAAACCTTGCATACTTTGAGGGAACATTTTCACTCGGAGAGTCAAGACTTCACAGTATCAAAAAAGAGGCTCTGGGATTTCCTCCTTCTCCCTCAGCACAAGCCTTTAGCCTTTCCCCCTGTTTTAGACATTGTGGATGATGTGTTTTCGGAGTCAAGCTTGACCCCTGACTCCTTCTTTAAGTGTCGCATGTCCAACAGCTCTGGGTTTGACATGGCCTTGTATGTTAAGCAGAGATCACCTCTGAGTAGACGATATGCGACAGAGTATAGCTGGAGTTTTTTAAGGCGGTCAGCGTAGGGCATCTGCTTTAGGCCTGTGATTCTTTTAGTGAGGTATTTCTGAGGCCTTTCCAGTTGTTGCAGATGTCTTGAGAGGTACATACCAAATGGGGCGTTGTATTCTATAATGGGTCTAATGAGGGATGAGTACAGTGGGACAATGACCTCCTTTTTCTGGATGAAAAGCCCTTCGTGATGAGGTGTGCCACATAGAAGGATTTCCTGACTGTTGTGGTGATGTGGTTATCGAAGGTGAGACCACTGTCCACCTGTGTCCCTAAGTCTCTTATCACACTTTCTGTGTTTAGTGTACTGCCACCTATATGGTAATTCATGGATACATGTTTTTCCCAAAGGGATAACAATACATTTTTGGCATTGAGCTTGAGCCTATGGCTCTGGCACCAAGCATCTGTTTCTGTAAGGCCCTTTTGTAGAGTATCCACATCATTTGGGATTCAATAATGGCTCCCAGTTTGCAGTCATCTGCAAACTTTGTTAGCCAGAGTCCCTTAGTGTTGACCTGTACTTCAGAGAAGTAGATGCCAAACAAGAGCGGCCTCAGGACTGAACCCTGAGGTACTCCACTTGTCACTTGTCTGGAGCTGGATTTGGAGTCGGCTACTTTTACAGTGTGGGTTCTATCAGTAAGCCATTTAGCAACCCATTGGGTGACATAGGGATTAATGCCCAACTTAGTAAGTTTATCTATGATTCCAGAGTGGGGGATGGTGTCAAAGGCCTTGGCAAGGTCTAGATAGGCTGTGTGGACCCACCTTACCCTTGTCCATGGCTCTGGAGACTGATTCAAAGAAGTCAGTCAGGTTCAGGAGACAAGATCGGCCCTTCACGAACCCAAACTGGGTGGGGTCCAGTGTTTGAAGGTTGCCAATGTCTTTGTTTATAAGTTCCATGATAATACGCTCCATGGCCTTGCAGATAAGGCTTGTCAGACTGATGGGACGGTAGTTTCCGGGATCCAAGGTGGATCCCCTCTTGTGGATTGGGATAACTGTAGCTCTGCGCCACTCAGTGGGCACGAAACCTGAGGTGAGGCTATGATTAAACATGACACTTAGGTGAGGTGCCAGTTCATATTGTAGTTCATGTAGTGCACAGCCCAGGATGTCATCTGGTCCCATGGATGCTGTATTCTTGGCTTTAGAGAGTGCGTTTTGTACCTGTGTGGCCGTTATTACTGGAATTTGGCAATCTTCCGGTATTGAGATGGGCCAATTAGGGGGTGAGAGGGGGGTGAAGTTGGCACTGAATTGATCTGCCAGGATATTGGCAATATCCTTCGGATCAGTATATTTAATGCCATTCTGTTTTAGCTCAGAGCAGATCTGAGCATTGCCATTTAGATTTTTGACATAGTTATAGAATGCTTTGTGGTAGTCTTTGAAATCTTTGGCAATTTTATTTTCGTAACTAGCTTTGGAGGATTTTATGAGGCATCTCAGTTTCTTACTGAGGCTAGTAAGGGAGTTTTTTGCATCCTGGGATTTTCCTCTTTTCTGCAAAAGTTTCTTCCTTTTGTTGTAAAGTTTGTTTATGGCAGGGACCACCAGATTGGCTTTCTTTTTTTGGATGAGAGCATTTTGGTTCTATTTGGGATGGCACGATTCATGCATGAGTGGATGTGCTCGTACAGTGCCTTAGTGTAGGATTCAGCAGTTGAACTTTCAGTTCCCGTCTGCATGGGTGTCATGAAGTTTGTCACTTCTGACTTGAGTAGCATGAAGTTGGCTTTGGAGAAGTTTTTATGGTGGTTTCTTTACTGGGGGTGGGGTGGGATGTGGATGTTAAGGGTGATTAGCTTGTGGTCAGACCTGACTAACGAGGGGTGACCATAGGTATGGAGCATTGATTTCCCATGTTGGTAATGACCAGGTCTAGGATATTGGAGCCCCTGGTGGGACTATGGATTAGTTGATCCAGGGCGTTGGAATTTATGAATTCCAAGAACCGCTACAAAGGTGTTGGGACATGAGTAGTTTTCCCAGTTAATGGCAGGGTAGTTAAAATCACCCAGTATTAGGGTGTTTGGTTCTATCTTAATATTTTCCAGTATGTTTAGAAAGGTGTAGTGAGAATCTTGGGGTATGGTGGGGGATCTGTAGCAAGCTACAATTTGGATTGCAGTCTTACCTAGTGTTAGTTGCACTTGGAGAATTTCAGACACATTGTGTTGGCCAACTAGCCTGGTGGTGTGAATATACTTGATGAATATTGACACTCCTCCACCTTTAGTGTTTCGGTCCTGGTTTGGTGGCCGAAAAGTGTGGTAAGAGTTGTAGCCTGGTATTGCAGGGGTGCTCTGGAGCCTTAAACCAGGTCTCAGTTACTGCACAGATATCAATGTTCTCCATTTTTAGGAGTTCCTCGAGAGAGTGCATTTTGAGGTTTAGACTTCTAGCATTGAGTAGCATTACCTTCAGATTTTGCATGCTTGTACCTGTTACGGTGGTGGTTTTGTCCTTTGAAGTTTGCCTAAAAAAGGCACTATAGGGGTGGCAAGAGCCTTAGCCAGTAACCTGAATCCCAGGGGCGACAGGTGCAGACCATCTCTGGCAAAGCATCATGGTCTGTCAATCATGTCATCCAAGGCAGACAGATACTGGATCCTTTTTGAATGATACCATAAGCTTAGCCAATTGTTGAAGTCAATCATTTTATCCTTATTGTGGTATCATTCTGGGCGAAGGCAGGATGCTACTCATGGCTAGGGTCATACCTGCCTGGGCCACATGATCCGAGAGCTCTTCCATGTCTCTTTTCATGTAGTCCAGGGAGGTACGTCTCAAGTCATTCACTCCAACATGGACAATGACAGAGTCATATTTGTACTTGTTGTGGAGTGACTTGAGTGCATGCGTTATGTGGCGGATCCTGGCACCCGACAGGCAGATGACTGTAATTTTCTCCTTATTCAACCTGGTGAGAGGGACATCAGTGTGCCGGACTATAGAGTCACCTATGACTAAAGTGTTAGGTACATTGTCTTGCCTTAGGGGCTGTTGCTGGGTGGCACACTGGTGTTGTGAACTATGTGACACATTGGTTGTGATTGGTGTTTGTTTGCGTTTCAGCTTCAGAGGTCTTTGTTGCTTGGGCAGGTTACAGTTAAGGGCCTCTGCATATGTGGATTTAGTGTTGCTATATGTGGGTGTTGGTGGTGCGGGTTTAGAAGGGCTATGTGTGCTTGAGGTGTAGTGTGGGTGTTCACCCAAGATTGTGCTAAACGGTCAAGAGGAGAAGGTTGAGAGAGCTTTGCTTCCATTTTGGCTATGTAAGTGCATCTCTTACAGGTTGTAGTGTTGGGTGGTAGGAGGAGAGGGTTGTCTGTGTACATGAGGCAATTGCTGCATTGCCCCAGTATGCCCAGATTCACCAGGTGGACAGGAGAAATCACTGGAAGCTGACCCTTGGACATGCCTGGTTTGGGACTTTTTTTCAAGGCTGGCTTAATGCATTACCAATTCTCTGCACTGCCCTTTGGCTTATCTACTGCGCCCAGGGTCTTTACAAAGTGTCTGGCACCAGTAATTGCATTTTACAGACAAAGAAGTATACAAATATATCCTTACTTGGATGACTGTCTCATTCAAGCAGAGAACAAGAACACTCTTCTACGACACTTGGCGTTTGTGAAAAGGCTTCTAACTTGCCTAGGGTACACAGTAAACGAAAAGAAATCACAACTGGTACCCCCTCAAAAGATAACATTCCTGGGTGCAAGCTTGAATACAACTGCCCAGATGGCTTACCTCACGCCAGACAAACAAAGGCAACTGACTACTTACTTCAAACTGATGGCAACAAAAACCCAATCTTAAATTCTGCAGGCTCTGGGCTTCATGGCATCCTGCATCCTACTAATTCCATATGCAAGATTGCATATGAGGAAACTTCAATGGTACCTAAAAAGTTTATGGAGTCAACATTCACACAGTCTGGAAACAATGATTCCTCTCATTCCCTGCCTGCAACAGGAGTTTCTATGGTGGGCAAAGGCCTGTCACCAAAACATGGGACAGCCCTTCACTCTACCCCCTGCCAGCCAAACCTTAACAGACGCATCAGATTATGCCTGGGGGGCCCACATGGCAGGAAGATGCATTCAGGGCATATGGGCACCAAATCAAATGCATCTACATATCAACCAGAAAGAGATGCTAGCTGTTCAAAATGCCCTAACAGCCTTCAAGGACTTGCTTCATCCAGGACAACTACTGATAAAGATGGACAAAACCATGTGGTATATAAACAAGCAGGGGGGCACACACTCATACCCCCTTTGCAGATTAGCCATGGCACTGTGGGGCACAGCTTTGACCTACCAAATACATCTTCAAGCTCAATTCCTGCCAGGAAAACAAAACACTCTGGCAGCCGATTTAAGCAGAAACGTCATGGATCCTCATGAGTGGAAACTAAATCCACCTATCAGTTTACGCCTTTCCTCCTCTGCCTCTTCTACCCAAGGTCCTCCTAAATGTCAGACAAGAGAAGCCAAAGATGATATTAATTGCCCCGGACTGGCCCACCAATACTGGTACCCACTCCTAAGGAACTTCTCAATACCCAGCTTGGGCCTTGCCTCAAAAACCCCAACTACTGTCCCAGCAAAACAATCAGATCCTGCGCAATCAACTACAGACTCTGAACCTGGCAGCATGGCTAATCCTGTAATCATACAAACTACACCTCTCGGTAAAGCTGTGATGGATGTCATTTCGGAAGCCAGAAGGCCTAGTACTAGAAAATCTTATGCTGACAAATGGAAGAGATTCTGTGCTTGGAATCAAGCACAAGGAACTGATGCAGCAGAACCACATATTCCTCACATATTACAATACTTAACTGAGATGCCTGACAAAGGCCTATCTTTCTCATCAATCAAAATCCATACCTCTGCCATTTCGGCTCATTGCAATGCAGAGCCACCAATCTTTTCTCATCCTTTACTAAAGCAGCATCTTAGTGGAGGCCAAATTTTAAGGACTCCTAGAAAATCACCATTACCTGCATGGGACCTCAATTATGTGTTGGAAATGATCACCCTGCCTCCATTTGAACTAGCTGCTACCACTGATATAAAGTTCTTATCATGGAAGACAGCTCTGCTACTAGCAATTACTTCAGCAAGAAGAGTTTCAGAGCTACAGGCCCTCATGACTGTAGAGCCTTTTATCATATTTTTACCCAGACAAGGGTGTCTCTGAGGACAAATCCTAAGGTCGTTTCCAGTGTGGCTCTTAACCAAACAATTCATCTGCCAACTTTTTATCCAAATCCGCAGAACAAAGGGGAAGGAATTCTGCATTCCTTGGACGTACACAGACCGCTAAGATTCTTCTTGAGCAGGACTAAAGCTCTAAGAAAAACTGAGCAATTACTAGTGTCATATGCTGCAGGATCAGAAGAAAGCTATTTCAAAGCAGAAAATTTCAAAGTGGATAAGCCATTGCATCCGTTTCTGCTACTTACACCATGGCAAACCTGTGCCCAAGGGCATTAGGTCTCACTCCAACAGAGCTGCAGCTACTTCAGCAGCCTTTCTCAGAGGAGTACCAACCAAGGACATTCTAGAGGCTGCTACTTGGAGTTCTGTTCACATCTTTACAAAGCATTACCATTTACCTCTCTAAGTTCAGGGCAGACTTTGCCACTGCAGTGCTGCAGGGCCTTATAGCCTCACCTAATGCTGTTTAGCTCCAGCCTCCTCAACCATAGCTTTGGGATTCTACCCAAATGCAATGACTGCAACAGTGAAACACGAACATAGTACAGTTGTGTACACTTACCATAAATGTAGATGTTCAAGTGTATTCACTGTTGCAGTCCAGATTACCCTCCCACCATTCTCCTGTCATTCTACAGTTTATCTTTCCTTCTCTGTCTTCTACAACCTTGTGGTGTATTTGCTTGTAGATGAAGGTAAAGTTTATATTGATGCATGTATATATATAAATATATATAATATTGCTACCTTTTTGGGGGCACCTGACATCGGGGACAAGAAAAACTAAAGAAAATGGCGTCGGCTGCATGTTTTATACCCCTGACGTCATGGAAGAGAAGACAGCAACCGACGCAGGACCCAAGATTTAGAATTCAGGCGGACTGAGGTCAACCTGCCAGCAGATTACCCAAATGTAATGACTGCAACAGTGAATACACTCGAACATCTACATTTATGGTAAGTGTACACAGCTGTACTTTCCACCCACTCAAAGGGAGGCCGCTGCTTTGGAAATAGAAAAGCTGTTGCATGTGCCCCCAGACCAGTCCGGATCAGGCATCTACTCTAGGTTCTTTCTGGTGCCAAAAAAGACGGGGGACTTAAGGCCGATTCTCGACCTGTCAACAATGAACCTTTTCGTTGCTACGGAGAAATTCCTGATGGTCACGCTCCAATCCATCCTGCCTCTCTTGCAGGAGGAGGACTGGATGTGCTCCATAGACCTCAAGGATGCGTACTACCATATTCTCATGGACAGACGGTCCAGGAGTTTTCTCTGCTTTCGGCTAGAGGCCAGTCATTACCAGTTCAGGGTCCTACCCTTCGGTCTCACCACAGCCCCCAGGGTGTTCACCAAGGTCATGGCAGTTGTAGCAGCCCACCTGAGGCTCCAGGGCATACAGGTCTTCCCGTACCTAGACGACTGGCTCCTCACCGCCCCCACCAGGCATCTACTCTCTCTAGCCAGGGACTTCTTCCTCCGTTTTTCATCCCAGTTGGGGATCACTACAAATGTTAAGAAGTCGTTCCTCCAACTTGTTCAGGTTATAGACTTTATAGGGGCCAGGATAGAGCCCCTTCAGGTCAAGGCTTTCTTAACGCCAGACAGACTTCACAGCATGACTCTACATGTACTAGCTCTTCTTCAGTCCCCTGCTCCCCCAGCAGAGTTAGTCCTGAGAGCTTTGGGGTCCATGGTGGCAGTGTTCAATTTGATCCCTTACGCTCGCCTGCACATGAGGGTATTGCAGTGGACTTTGCAAGTCCAGTGGTCCATTCTACATCATCCTCTAAACTTGCCAATTCCCCTCAGCAGGGTTTGCAGGAACTCCCTCATGTGGTGGCTCCAATCCCAAGCCCTTCGGGAAGGGTGACCTTTTGTTATGCCCCTACCTCAGGCCACAGTGACCATGGATGCCTCCCACCTAGGGTGGGGGGGGCATAGTGCGGGCAGGACTGTCCACGGCACGTGGACTCAGACAGAGACCATTCTGCATATAAATGTACTGGAGATGAGGGCAGTCCTTTTAGCGTTGCAGGCCCTTCATACCTTCCTTCCTCCGGTGACTATTGCGATCCAGTCAGACAATGTCAGTGGTCTGGTATATCAACAAACAGGGGGGAACCAGGTCTTACCCTCTTTGCTGAGAAGCCATGAGAGTTTTGGAATGAGCGATCTCCACCAACCCCTTCCTGTTAGCGACGTACATTCCGAGTCAGTCCAACATTCTGGCAGTCAGATTGAGCAGAACTATTCTCTCCCCTTACGAGTGGTCTCTGAACTCTTCCGTAGCGGAACAGATCTTCCTCGAGTGGGGTCAGCCTTGCTGAGATCTCTTCGCATCGCCTTCCAACGCGAAGTGCAGCGAGTTTTTCGCTCTAATACCTCCTTTAGTGGAAGCCCCCAGAGACGCTCTAGTCCATGCTTGGCCGCCCGGTCTTCTTTATGTGTATCCACTACTTCCGCTGATGACAAAAGTTTTGCAGAAAGCTCATCGGTTGGGGAACAAGATTATCCTCATAGCCCCATTCTGGCCTCGTCAAGTCTGGTTCCTTTGCCTACGGTCTCATCTCATAGCTCCTCTCTGGATCTAGGATCCCATTCCAGATCTGATCTCTCACCCCTCGGGAATGACCCCTCCGAATCTGGATGAGCTCAAGCTCTCAGCTTGGCTGATCCAGTTCCCTTAATTGCCAGGACTCCCGGTATCTCTTCCCTAGTCAAGTCCATTCTGGTGGCAGCACATAAACCCTCTACCAGGAAGATTTACAACAGTAAATGGAAATGTTTTTCTATTTGGGCTTCACATAAGGACTTGGATCCTTTTACCGCTCCTATTCCAGCGGTTCTAGAATTCTTGTCTCATATTTTTCAGCAGGGGGCCAGTTCATCTACTGTAAAGGTTCAGCTGGCTGCTGTTTCCCATTTCCATTTTGGGGACAACTTTGATTCTCTTGCTGCTACCCCAGAATTTGTAAGGCCTTTCTAAAAGGTACCTTCCTTTTGAGACCTCCTATTAGAAATTCATCCCCACTGTGGGACCTGACCTTATTTCTTCAGGCATTAGTCTCGGCTCCGTTTGAACTTGCAGCTTCCATTGATCTGAAGTTCTCGTCATGGAAGACTGCCTTTTTGGTAGCCATTACCTCAGCCAGGAGAGTGTTGGAGCTTCAGGCTCTTTCTATCAAACCTCCATACCTTGTATTTCACAAGGACAGGGTATCTCTCGGGACTAATCCCTCTTTTCTTCCCAAAGTTGTTTCCGAGACGAACATTAATCAATCCATTAATTTGCCAGTTTTTTCTCCCAATTACCAGAACAAAGGGGGAGTATAAACTTAATTTACTGGATGTTTACAGACAATTACGTTTTTATTTACACAGGAAGGCTGTATTTCATAAATCTGACTAACTTTTCATCTCCTTTGCAAAACCTTTTCTAGGGAAACAGATTTCTAAAGTGACTCTCGCCAGATGGATTTCGAGTTGTATTCTCTTAGTATATAGAGAATCTGGCTTGCCAGAACCAATGGGAGTTCATGCTATTTCTACACGTTCTATGGCAACGTCTGCTGCATTCTTGTCTAGAGTTTCCCTGGATGACATTTGTTCAGTGGCTACCTGGGCGTCCTCTCACACCTTTATTTCTCATTATAAGCTAGATTTGGTGTCTAGAGGAAGGGCTGCTTTTGGCTCTGCAGTGCTCCGGAATATTCTTCCTTGACCTCCCAAGATTTCGGGTAGCTGGGGACTCTGTCCCACAAGTTGCTGATCAAATGAAGTTAACTTCTTCAGATAAAGAAGTTATGTACTCACCATAACGTTCCATCTGAGTAGGTAACTTCTTTTGTCAGCAACCGTCCCTCCCTCCTTCCCCACTAACTTGAATAGTTATTTAGCTGAATTTCAGGTTTGGATGCTCGAGTTTTGTTTGTCTCTGAGTCAGGTTTTTCTCAGGTTGTTAGTTTGTGGTGTTGTTTGTGCAGGTGGCAAACGCGATCTGAGGATTGGAAGGAGGTTGCATGATAGTATGGGTAAGGGAGTGGAGCTTGGAGCTCGGATCTTTAGCTTGGTATGCTGCCGGCTCGGATCCGTATCGGATTTATAACCCACAGGTTGCTGACAAATGAAGTTACCTACTCAGATGGAACGTTATGGTGAGTACATAACTTCTTTTTAATCATATTTTTGGGAAACCAGAGTTAAATTTCACTAGCCACACCCAGGTCTGATTACTACCAGACCTGTTGAATCAAGAGATCACTTTAATAGAATCTGTCAGACAAAGTGAAGTAGGTTAAAAGATCCCTAAAAGGAAGACATGCCACGATCTAAAGAAATTCCGGAAAAGATGAGAAACAAAGTAATTGACATCCATCAGTCTGGAAAAGGTTACAAATCCATTTCTAAAGCTATGGAAATCCAGCGAACCACGGTGAGAGCCATTATCCACAAATGGAGAAAACGTGGAACAGTGGTGAACCTTCCCAGGAGTGGCCGGCCTACAAAAATTACCCCAAGAGCGCAGCGATGACTCATCGAAGAGGTCACAAAAGAACCCAGAACAACATCTAGAGATCTGCAGGCCTCACTTGCCTCAGTTAAGGTCAGTGTTCATGACTCAACCATAAGAAAGAGACTGGGCAAAAATGGCATGCATGGCAGAGTTCCAAGGCAAAAAACCACTGCTGACCAAAAAAGAACATAAAGGCTCGTCTCACTTTTGCCAAAAACATGTTGATGATCCCCAAGACTTTTGGGAAAATGTTCTGTGGATTGATGAAACAAAAGTTGAACTTTTTGGGAGTTGTATGTCCCGTTACATCTGGCTTGAAAGTAACACAGCATTTCAGAAAAAGAACATCATGCCAACAGTCAAACATGGTGGTGGTAATGTGATGGTCTGGGGCTGCTTTGTTGCCTCTGTACCTGGGCGACTTGCTGTGATTGATGGAACCATGAATTCTGCTCTCTACCAAACAAATCTTGAAGGAGAATGTCCGGCCATCAGTTTGTGACCTCAAGCTGAAGCACACTTGGTTCTGCAGCAGGACAATGATCCAAAACACACCAGCAAGTCCACCTCTGAATGGGTTAAAAAAAAACAAGATGAAGGTTTTGGAGTGGCCTAGTCAAAGTCCGGACTTGAATCCAAATGAGATGCTGTGGCATGACCTTAAAAAGGCGGTTTATGCTGTGAAACCCTCCATTATGGCTGAATTAAAACAATTCTGCAAAGATGAGTGGGCCAAAATTTCTCAACAGCGGTGTGAAAGACTCCTTGCCAGTTATCGCAAACGATAGATTGCAGTTGCTGCTGCTAAGGATGGCACAACCAGTTATTACGTTTAGGGGGCAATTACTTTTTCACATAGGGCCATGGTTTGGATATTTTTTTTTCCTTAAATAAAATCATCACTTAAAAACTACATTTTGTGTTTACTTGGGTTACGGTTGTCTAAAATTTATATTTGTTTGATCTGAAACATTTAAGTGTGACAAACATGCAAAACAAAAAAGAAATCAGGAAGAGGGCAAATACTTTTCCACTGCACTGTAAGTGACTTCAGGTAGTTGATAATGTTGCAAACAAATTGGCACTTGGCTAGACTGGTTTGGCTTTTTGGTTTTTGAAAAGCAGAAAATCCATCTAAATAGCAACTTGTGTAACATTCCAAGACACAGTTGCCCCTGAATTCCCAGTTTGTAATTAAATTGTCAGCTTTGGTTTGGGTGTGGTAAGTACAGCTTGCACTGTTCTTTAGTGTACAGTGTAGCAGCAGTGTCTTGACTGCTGTAGGTCTTTAAAAAAAATTGTAGTTTGGACAGTGCACTGCCTGTGATCATGTCACAGGGTAATGAAACCACCTGTCTTATAAGCAATCGGGATGCAGTAGGGATCTTTTAAATTCTGTTCCATAAGTATGATATTTTGATACCAGGTATCCAGACCTTTGGTAGTAGCTTTCCTCCTGTGTTGCCTGTCTAGATGTTTGAATTGGATTTATATTGATTCCTCACAATCTCAGCTTGTTGAGATTGTGCCTGCCAATGACTGTTTAAAGAGGGTTTTATCATCCCTCCCCCTTATTATAAACAGACTACTCATATCTCCTCAAATTTCATAAGCTGTACTTTTAGTGGAGAGGGTTCAGTGTTGGTGAGTTATGTGTGAGCAGAATTTGAGATGAGTCATGCAGTTACTATCTGAGGTACAGCAATGCCAGGATGGTGATTTTTCTTGCTAGGCAATTCACTACTGAAATTCCATGTTTAAAAACTGAGCTCCAGGCAGCCAGCAGCTTTGCTAGTTTGTGTAATGTTTAGGATTGTGTGAAGCTAAGATTTGATTTTTATAGCCTTTTCTGTGTTGTCCATTAGCAATCTGTTTTAGTCTGATAACATGTTAGTGTACATATCACACTTGTTTTTTGCGTGCAGGCCTTTTAATTCCCTGTTTGAAGTAGTCCCTCATTTCAGATGTTTTAAGAATTTGTCTTGATCAATATGCTTCAGGTGTGCATTTCAGAACTGCTGCTCACTTTGTCCAAAGCTGGTACTCCCTTATTAGAGCCGAGCTATCTCTTATCGGCCTCACTAAGTTGTATTTGTTCAGAAGTTTTCTTTCAAACCTCATATGACATCTTACCTTATTACTAATTTGCATTCTGCTCGGCTTTCCTCTGTAGCAGTGTTGTGATGGAGTAGCAAGGTTTGCTGTGGAACAAGCTTTCCAGAGCACATCTCTTTCCTTACAGCAGTACTGGAAACAATTCCAAGGAAGTAAATCAAATATTTTCTAAAGCTTTTGCATGACAAGATGTTCTACAGTTGCCTGCCAGCTTAAGGGTGGCATGCAGCCTGGGCGGGGATGCATAGATTTGTCTATTGCAGCATCTTTGCTTCCAGAAAATTCTCTGTCATTACATTTGCTCACTCTTAGTTGTCACACACCATGGAATATTTTCAGCTACATTGCAACAGATCCGACTCAGAGGGTCTTAGAAAATCCTGCCCTCCCCAACTAGTCCTGTCAGTACTGGTATCACTTGACAAAAGAGGAAGGTAAACCCTTTTTGTAGTTGGTTGCATTAGGTTTTATATTCTCTCTTGTATTTGTCCATCCATTATCCTCCCTGTATTCTTTGCTTAGTCTCTAATGTCTTGACTGAAATCACTGTTGTATTATTTCTGACATATAGGCCGTCACCGCTGATGTCTGGCCAGAGTACCAAAGCTTTACCTTCTCTAGGTCATATGTCTGACACATGACATTGGCTAATAAGCATTGGGGCATAAAGCTGGATGCATAAGCTTAGATGTCCTTCAAGGATGCATCTGCAGTCCTAACATATGGGTTGTCCTGCCTCAGGCAGCCCTTCGGTCGGCCGGATTCCAAAGTCTGGGTCTGGCCTCGGCTGATGTCGCACTTCACCCGACGTCATAGCTGCTGTGAATTGGGTATAAAGGCATCAGCTGACGCCATTTTCCTCAGTCTTTCTTGCCACGCGGTGCCCGAAGCAGAAGCTGTTCGCAAGTGCCGGTCGGTCAGATCCAGAGATTACTACTACCGAAGACTTCTAAAAAGCTAAGTACCCCGTTGGGGACTCTTTCTTGCCTCAGCCGATGTCAGAAAAAGTAAATAACTGTTTAACTTGTGGGAAACAAATACCTCATAAGGATTTCCACTCTTACTGCCTTCCTTGCTTAGGCCCAGACCACGTAGCAGCTTGTCTAGCCTGTGCTTCCTTCAACCGACGGACACTTAGACGTCGGTCGGAGTTTGCAGAGGAGTTTTTTGGTCACGCTTTTGCTTACAAAATGCTGTCGGAGACTCCGACTTCACAATTAGCTAAAAAGCGTAAGGAAAAGGACTGACACTCGCGGTCCGCGGTTTCGGCCGAAACCACTGTTAAGCCAACCGCGAGTGTCTCGGTTTCGGCTGAAAACGAGTCCACGGTTCTTCCTTCGGCCGAAAGCATGCCTCCTATAGCCAAGGCCTCACAAAGCATGGCTGAATCTGCTACTTAAATTTCCCCTGCTGTAGCAGGTACCCAGGATTTATCAGATACTATTCCTTTAGACATATCTACTCCTGCACGTGGAGCTGCTAGGCCCCCTGCATCTATGTCTATCAAGGCTTTTTCTAGGGCTAAAGCAGCTAAATCTTCTAAGGCCTTGCCTGCTAAAACCCCCTCACACAGGCCTACCTCTAGTTCACAAATGCTCAGCCTGGCTGAGGATCTCATTTCTTTGATCAGGGGATCCCAACCTCACCCTGACAGGGCCTCTCAACCCCCTCCAGAGAAGAGGCCTAGAGCAGAGCCCCCGGAACCAGTTTCTACAGACTATTCCTCGGATGATTCAGAAAACTCAGAACCTCCAGAAGGCCCATATTCCCCTTATGAGGATTCTGATGCAGAAGACTCCATTCCTTCTGCCTCTCCTCCTGAGGAATTTTCGTTGGGGAAACCTTACATGCTATGAGAGAGCATTTTCAATGGCAGGGCCAGGATTTTTCAGATTCAAGGAAAAGGCTAAGGACTTTTTTACATTTACCACAGCATAGGCCCTTAGCCATTCCTCCAGTACTAACAGTTGTTGATGATGCATATAATGATGCTTGTACTGCCCCGGACTCTCTTCCCCCGGCCCCTGCCAAGCCCGACAGATATTACAGGGTCCCGGACACACACTTTCACTTGTATAAGGCTCCTATTGCAGATCCTGAAACCATTTCACAGGGCCCCAAAGCTGTAGCAGCTGCCTCGGCCAAAAAACCCCTCCCCTCTGAAAGAAAATCTAGAGCATTAGAGAGATGGGGTAAAAAAAGTTTATACTTCTGCTACTCTTTCGGCTAGGGCCTTAAGCTGTCAATTCCACATGATTCTGTATCAGGAATTTTTGTTAGACCAGCTAAATAAAAAACTGTCCTCTCCTGAACCTATAGACAGACCGTAAGTCCCTTCAGGATTTGGTACATAACACTCAGCAGGTCAGTAATCATTCCTTAAAATGCGGCTATGATGCACTGGAGGCTTCCTTTAGATCAGCTATGACTGGAACAGTGATTAGAAGGCATGCATGGTTAAAAGAACAATCCTTACCAGACCATGTAAAGTCAAAGCTCCTAGATGCTCCCATGGAGAAACAAAGTTTGTTTGGTTCCCCTGCACAGCAAGTACTAAAGAAGGTGGAAGAAAAAGCAAAATCTGTCCAAACAGTCAAGGATTTCTTACAGGTCCAGCCTCCAAGGTTTAGTAGAAATTGGCCTTCGAAGAATTGGTCCTTTCCAGACACCTCCAGAGCACAGAGAGGCAGAAATAGGCGCCCAAGAGGCAGAGGTCAATCCAGAGGTGCCTACAGGGGACGTTAGTGGCAGCCTAACAACCAGAGAAGTACTGCCACAGATCCAGCTACGACCACTTCCACAGGACAGGCACAATGACTTGGCTCTGATACCGCCTACCAGGGAACAACTGGAAGCACCCTTAGGCGGAAAGCTAGCCTTATTTTCCATAAACTGGCATTACATTACAGGGGACAAATGGATTTTACAGACAATAGTCAAAGGCTACAGGTTTCACTTCCACACTCTACCAAAAAAGAGAGGAATGCCAAACCTACCACCAAACCAAAAAACAAACGCTCTAGGACAAATCAACAACCTACTAAGGATGAGAGCTATAGAAAAGGTACCTCCCATGGAGCAAGGGCAAGGATTTTACTCCAGACTTTTCCTGGTACCAAGAAAAGAAAACCAATGGAGGCCTATTCTCGACCTGTCCACTCTGAACACATATCTCATTGTTCCAAAATTCAAAATGCTGACCCTACAGCAACTTCTTCCCATGCTGGGCAAGGAGTCTTGGCTGGTGACTCTAGATCTCAAGGAGGCATACCTGCACGTCCCTATACGACCAGATTGCAGAAGATACCTCAGATTTCTTGCAGGATCAGAGCATTATCAATTCTCAGCATTGCCCTTTGGCTTATCTACTGCGCCCAGAGTATTCACGAAATGCCTGGCATCAGTAATTGCTCATTGCAGGCTTCAGGAAAATCAGATTTATCCATACCTGGACGACTGCCTAATACAAGCGGACAACAAGACCAAATTAACAAAAGATTTGGAAAAGGTTATACAACTACTGCAAGCCCTGGGATACACAGTCAACATGAAAAAGTCAAGGCTGGTACCATCCCAAAGGATAACATTCTTGGGTGCAGAACTGGACACATCAAATCAGATGGCATTTCTCACAGCAGAAAAGCAAAAGCAACTACCACTCTATTTCATGGCATTAACAACACAGAACCAGCTTACAGCAAGGAAAGTCCTGCAAGCCCTGGGTTACATGGCATCCTGCATAATATTGGTACCACATGCCAGGCTGCATATGCGGAAGTTGCAATGGTACCTAAGGAATGTATGGTCTCAACACAAGCACAGTTTAGAAGCCCAGATTCCAATAATTCCATGCCTGAAGCAAGAATTCCTGTGGTGGGCTCAGGCCTGTCAGATGAACAGAGGACTGCCTTTCCACAAACCTCACCCAAGCCAGACTATCACCACGGACGCCTCAGACCTAGGCTGGGGGGCACACATGGTGGACAAGTGTATACAAGGCCTATGGACACAAGACCAGCTGAACCTTCACATAAATCTAAAAGAGATGCTGGCAGTGAAACAGGCACTACAGACATTCAAACCTTTTCTTCAACAGGGTCATTTGCTGATAAGGACGGACAACACCACAGTCATGTGGTATATCAACAAACAGGGAGGCACACACTCATATCCTCTATGCCGGATGACAATGGACCTGTGGAATGTGGCCCTGAACCTCAACATTCAGCTCCAGGCCAAATTTGTGCCAGGAAAAGAAAATATACTAGCAGACACCTTAAGCAGAACTACCACGGATGCCCACGAATGGATGCTGCATCCAGACATCTTCAAAACCATTACAAAGAAATGGGGACTACCAGAAGTAGACCTGTTCGCATCCCCGCACAACCACCAATTGAGGAAATTCTGCACAAGGACATACCACCCTCTTGCTTGGAAGGTGGACTCCCTATCCTTCAATTGGGAAAACCAGACAGCGTATGCATTCCCACCTCTTCCTTTGATGCACAAAGTGCTACTGAAGATCAAAGAAGATCACCCAAGGATCATCCTGATAGCTCCAGACTGGCCGAGGCAGCATTGGTACCAGCTACTGAGGAGTATGTCTCAGACACACGCATGGCCTTTACCTCTAGTTTCTTTACTGCTAACACAGAACAACTACAAGATCCTACATCCAAACTTGAAAACACTACAGCTAGCTGCCTGGAACATTACATAAAACAAAATAACCCAGACTTATCTCAGAGGGTTAAGGACATTATCCTGGAGGCTCGCAGACCCTCCACAAGGTAGACTTATTCAGCCAAATGGAAAAGATACCTCATTTGGAGTGCAGCAAAAGGAGAAAATGTATCATTAGCAAACATAGCTAACATCCTGGAATACTTAGCAGAACTTTTCCACAATGGCCTGTCTTACTCCTCCATTAAGATTCATGCATCAGCAATTTCAGCAGAATACAACATGGATCCTCCAGTCTTCTCTCATCCTCTACTCAGGCAGTTTCTGAGAGGAATTAAAAATGTAAAGCCTCCAAGGAAGCCACCTTTGCCTACATGGGACCTTAACTTTGTGCTGGAAAAGTTAACACTTCCCCCTTTCGAGCCAGCAGCAACAGCAGAATTACAGTTCTTATCTTGGAAAACTGCTTTCCTGCTTGCAATCACTTCAGCAAGAAGGGTTTCTGAATTACAGGCATTAATGGCAGTACAGCCCTTCCTTATCTTCCATCCGGATAGAGTGTTTTTGAGAACCAACCCTACTTTTATGCCAAAAGTGGTCTCCAGGGTATCATTGAACCAAGCAATCCACCTACCAGCATTCTTCCCCAACCCACAGAACAGGGGGGAAAGATTACTACATACCTTGGATGTGCACAGGCAATTGCGCTACTACCTGGACAGAACCAAGACCAACAGAAAAACTCACCAGCTTCTGGTAGCATATGCAACAGGAATGGAAGGAAAAGCAATTTCAAAACAGACAATCTCAAAATGGATAGGAAATCGCATTAGATTTTGTTACTCTTTTCATGGAAAGACAACTCCGGAAAACATCAGACCTCACTCCACAAGGGCTACAGCCACTACTACAGCTTTCCTATGAGGAGTGGCTATCAAAGACATTTTAGAAGCTGCTACTTGGAGCTCCATGCATACATTTGCCAAGCATTATAATCTACCTTTATACTCCAGATCCCGAGCAGGTTTTGCAACTGCTGTTCTGCAAGGGATCTTAACTACACCATAATCATCTTAGTGCCTCCTCCCCCAGTTTGGCTATGGTATTCTACCCATATGTTAGGACTGCAGATGCATCCTTGAAGGACATAGTACAGTTTTGTACCTACCATAAATGTAGATGTCCGAGAGGTATGCATCTGCAGTCAGGATTACCCACCCTCCTTCCCTCTGTGGTACTCCTAGGGTATTTGCCCATCTTGTAGCTAGCTGGGGGAATCTATTATGGTGTATTTGTTTGTATATATGTATATACATGCTTATATTGTTTGCTCTCTACTATTTGGAATCTTTTGCATTTATCCAAATTTAGCCTTCCTAGAGGGCACCTGGCATCTGGGGCAAGAAACACTGAGGAAAATGGCGTCGGCTGATGCCTTTATACCCAATTCACAGCAGCTATGACGTCGGGTGAAGTGCGACATCAGCCGAGGCCAGACCCAGACTTTGGAATCCGGCCGACCGAAGGGCTGCCTGAGGCAGGACAACCCATATGTTAGGACTGCAGATGCATACCTCTCGGACGTCTACATTTATGGTAGGTACAAAACTGTACTTTCCTCAGACTGCCTATCTGCCAGCCTGAACACAGGTAGTGCATCCCTTAAAACTGTTCATCGTTTGGTTGTTGGTATCTTTGCTTCATTCATTTAACCAGATAAGTGCCCTGTTGTGGAGCCTTCCATTTTATCTTTAAATTTTTGTTAAATTTGTAGATGTCAGCTAGGAGCGCTAAGTGCAGTAGGCATATTCCATACAGGATTTGCATACGAAGTGTCTTTTTTTTTTTTTTGCTTAGGCC
This sequence comes from Protopterus annectens, assembly GCF_019279795.1. Taxonomy (NCBI): domain Eukaryota; kingdom Metazoa; phylum Chordata; order Ceratodontiformes; family Protopteridae; genus Protopterus; species Protopterus annectens. The sequence goes on along the minus strand of NC_056747.1, from coordinate 1,167,015,401 downwards.
TGGAACATGATCACAGATCTTGCTCAGTCAGTCATTTGTTCCAAAAACCCTTAGGTCTAGGCTTTCTACTCTAAGCAATTTCCTTGAGACCCAGCGTGTTGGTACGCTTGGTCCAATTCAAGATGTCTGAATTCACTTTATTGGACGTCCCTTTGTCGCCAAAGACAAATGTAAGAGACTTCGAGAGGATGCACAGTCCAGTCTTTCTGACTCCAGGGCACCCACTGAGGTTTCAGAAACTGCAGTACTTCAGGATGCTTATCAGTTGCCTGCTACCTAGACCCTGTCAGGGGCTGTTATGGCTCCTAATGCCTTGCAGATTGACCATACTTCGAGGAACCGCATCTTATTTCAGAAGGACCACACTGTGTCCCTCAAGTTCTAGTTAGGGAAGTTCTCCCAGACTCTCTAATAGAGGTCAGATATGATTCTGATCCTCTGCATCTCATTCAGGTAGACATCACTGCTAAAAAGAAAAAGCAGAAGGCTAAGCATGTGGCCTCCCCCTCAACAGTTAGAGAGGAGGAGTGGACGGACTTTTCAGAAGGACTTTCCAGAGCTGTTATGTCTTTGAAGCTCCCCTCCTTTGGGTCTCCACAACCACAGGTCAATCCTCTCAAACCTTCTCTGGCTTCCTCTTCCTGTTATGATAGGCAGGACTGTGACTCTGACCATTCTCTGGACTATTCCTCTCAGCTGAACTCTCCAGGACAATTTTTTTCTGATAAAGTGGACTCCCTGTCACTGGATTCCCATAGAAAAGGAGGCTTCTTTTGGAGAAACTACACAGAGCATGAAGAAACACTTTGATTAGCAGTCTCCACAGAGTTCTGATGCTCAGAAGAGGTACTACACTCTCTTGGATATGGGTACCAATGCCCCTTCCCCAGCCCCTCCTGTACTTTAGGCTTTCCAGGATGCCTTTCAGTTCACCTGTTCTGCACTTGATTCTCAACCACCAGCTCCTAAGAAACCAAACAGGTTTTACAAGGTCCCTGATGACCTGAAATACCTATAGAAGATCCCTGTGGCAGACCCTTCTGCAGTGTCGCTCTCTCTCTCTCTCTCTCTCTTTCTCCAGATAAGCTGTGCAACCTGCTGCCCAATGCTAATGCACTACCCACTAATAAAGAAAGTAGGGCTGTGGTTAGATGGGAGAAGGCTTTATTGTACCTCTGCTACTCTTGCCTTCAGGGCAGTTTATTTACCAGACTCAGATGATAAAATATTTGATTTCTGTTTTTAACTCCTTAAAGAAATTTAGATCCTTCTACAGCAGACTCTAAGCAGTGGATCCAGAGCTTGCTTTCACAGGCCACTCAGATTGCCAGTCACAGCATTAAATGCAGATGTTCATTGTGTTTCACTGTTGCAGTCATTACTGTTGGTTTATCCTGCTGGCAGGCTACCCGCAGTCAACCTGAATTCCAAAGTCCTGGTCCGGCGTCGGCTGCTGTCGCCTCTTCCCTGACGTCAGTGCGCCAGGAGTATAAAAGATGCAGCCGATGCCATTTTCTTCAGTCTTTCTTGCCGCGTGGTGCCTGAAGCAAAAGCAGTTTGCAAGTGCCAGTCGGCCGACTCCTGAGATTTTCGAATCTGAATTTCAGAACCAAAGTCTTCATTAAAGCGAAGTACCCCGTTGGGGAAATTTTTTTCTTTCCAGACCGATGTCAAAAAAAGTTAACAATTGTATTTCTTGTGGGAAGCAAATACCTCATAAGGATTTTCACTCTTACTGTATTCCTTGCTTAGGCCCTGATCACAACGTTGCTAGTTGTCGGTTTTGTGCTAGATTTAACCAACGCACTATTAAGCGTCGGTTCGATTTTGCATTTCATTACTTTGGCCGAAGATTTAATTATATAATGCCGTCAGAACAGCCGACGACCAGAGTTTACAAAAAATGCAAGGACAAGGAAAAGGATAGGCATCCGAGGTCCAAAACCGATGAGGCCTCCGTTAGGCCAGTCGTCGGTTCTCAGTGAGGCGCTTTTGCAGCCCCTGGCACCCACTACCTCAGAGCCACAGGCCGCTTCCGACTCCCACGTGGAGCCAACTGGGCCTCTGGATACTCAAGGTATTGGACACACTGAAATCATTCCCTCAGATGGGTCCGGAGCCACTGAGCAGGCATCGGCTTCTGTGGGTGTCTTCAGACCTACACAGCTATATGTTAAACCATCTTCAGCTTCAAAGACTAAAGCAGCTCTAAAGACAAACAAGTACAGCATTCTCCTACTCAGACTTCCATGCCTAAAAACAGATGCTTAAAATGGCCGAAGACCTAATTACTTTGATCAGGGGTTCCCATCCCCCTCCTGATAAGAGGCCTAGGCAAGAGACAGAATATGGTTCTTCTGATCAGGTTTCTATTTCTTCTGATTCCTCTTCTGAACAGGATTATTCTATGCCTCCCTATGAGGACTCTGATGCTGAAGAATCCATTCCTTCAGCCTCTCCTCCTGAAGATTATTATTTTGGGGAAACCCTGCATACCATGAGGGAGCATTTCCACTGGGAGAGCCAGGATTACTCTGAATCTAAGAAAAGGCTCAGAGACTTTCTGCTACTTCCTCAGCACAGGCCCCTTGCTATTCCACCTGTTCTAGACATTGTAGATGATGTATTTTCAGAGTCCAGCCTGTCCCCTGACTCTTTACCCCCTGCACCTGCTAAGCCAGACAGATACTACAGTGTCCTGGATTCTCATAAATTCCTATATAAAAACCCCTCTGCTGACCCAGAAACTATTTCTCAGGGTCCCAAAGGGGTCAAAGCTTCCACTGCAAAAAAAACTGTCCCCTCTGTTAGGGATTCTAGGTCACTGGACAGATGGGGGGAAAAAGTTTACACTTCTGCTACCTTGGCTGTAAGGGCTTTAAATTGTCAGTTTCATATGCTTAAATATCAGCAATACTTAATGTCACTGCTTAAACAGAAAATGTTGACAAATACTGAATGTTCAGAGAACAAAGAAATGTAGGATTTATTGCATGCAGCTGAACAAGTGGGAAAGCATGCTTTGCAATGTGGTTATGATTCACTGGAGGCCTCTTGCAGGGCTGCTGTTACAGGTTTTGTTATTAGAAGGCATGCTTGGTTAAAAGAACAGAATCTGCCTGATCAAAATTATTAGATGCCCCATTACAGCATGATACTTTGGTGCTAAAGCAGAAGAGGTGTTGAAGAAAATGAAGGATAAAGCGAAATCCATGCAGACAGTTAAGGATTTCTTACAGGTAGAGCCACCCAGATTTAGCAGGAACTGGCCTTCTAAAAATTGATCCTTTCCAGTGTCAGACAGACCACAAAGAGGCAGATACAGACGTCCCAGAGGCAGATCTCAGCCCCAAGGCCTAAACAATGGGGTGCTCCTACCTCCAAAAGCGGAGAAGACAAATCACAACCTTACAGGAAACAGTCCCAATGACTTTCCTCTGCCAGATCCAAGCACTTTTCTTTTGACAGCCCCCTTAGGGGGAAAACTAGCACTTTTCTCATCAAATTGGCAAATGGTTACCCAAGACAAATGGGTCCTGAACATAGTGTCCCAAGGCTACAGGTTCCATTTTCACACCCTACCAAGGGCAAAAGGTATGCTAGACCTGCCACACAATCAATGGACAGAGGCACAAAAGCAAATTACAGCCCTCATGGACATGAGGGCCATTCAGCAAGTACCACAACAAGAGCAGGGGCAAGGATTTTACTCCAGACTTTTCTTAGTGCCCAGAAAGGACAAAGCCGGGAGACCAGTACTGGACCTGTCTATACTAAACACGTTTGTTGAGGTTCCAAAATTCAAGATGTTGACTCTACAGCAACTACTGCCCATGCTGGGCAAGAAGGCTTGGCTCGTAACTTTGGACCTAAAAGAGGCATACCTGCATGTCCCAATCAGACAATCTTGCAGAAGATACCTCAGATTCTTAGCTGGCTGAATGCACTACCAATTCTCTGCACTGTCCTTTGGCTTATCTACTGCGCCCAGGGTCTTCTCAAAATGCCTGGCACCAGTAATTGCATTTTGCAGACAAAGAGGAATTCAAATATATCCCTACTTGGACGACTGCCTTATTCAAGACATTCTTCTAAAGCATCTGGCGTTTGTAAAAAGATTACTAATTTACCTAGAGTACACAGTAAACGAAAATAAATCAAAACTAGTACCCTCTCAAGAGATAATATTCTTGGGTGCAAGCTTAAATACAACTGCCCAGATGGCTTATCTCACGCCAGACAAACAAAAGCAACTGACTTCTTACTTCAAAAAACTGGCAACAAAGACCCAGTTATCTGCAAGGAAAATCCTGCAGGCCTTGGGTTTCATGGCATCCTGCATTCTACAAATTCCATATGCCAGACTGCATATGAGGAAACTACAATGGTATCTAAAAAGTGTTTGGACTCAGCATTGCCACAGCCTGGAGATAGCAATTACCGTCATTCCCTGCCTGCAACAGGAGTTTCGATGGTGGGCTGAGGCCTGTCACCACAACAAGGGTCTGCCATTCACTTTACCCACAGCCAGACACTGCCAATGGATGCATCAGATTATGCTTGGGGGGCCCATATGGCAGGAAAATGTATTCAGGGCACATGGCCTGCAAGCCAGATGCATGTTCACATCAATCGAAAAGAGATGCTAGCTGTTCAGAATGCCCTGACAGCTTTCAAGGATCTACTTCATCCAGGACAGCTACTAATAAAGACAGGCAATACTACGGTCATGTGGTACATAAACAAGTAGGGAGGTACACATTCCTACCCCCTCTGCAGACAAACAATGACCTTATGGGACATAGCATTGACTTATCAAGTTCACCTGCAAGCACAATTCCTGCCAGGAAAAACAAATACTCTGGCAGACGAACTAAGCAGAAACCTCATGGATCCCCACGAGTGGAAACTGGATCCACAAGTCTTCAGCATGATAGCAAGGAAATGGGGATGCCCAGACATAGATCTATTTGCCTCCCCTCACAACTGTCAATTACAGAGATTTTGCACAAGGATTTATCACAAACAAGCATGGAGAGTGGACGCCCTATCCTTCAGCTGGAAAAAAACTAACTGTATATGCCTTTCCTCCACTGCCTCGCCTTCCCAGGGTACTCCTAAATGTCATACAAGAGAAGCCAAAAATTATGCTGATTGCACCAGACTGGCCACGCCAACACTGGTACCCAATCCTAAAGAGCTTGTCTCAAGGTCCAGCATGGATATTGCCTCAAATTTCTCATTTGCTGAACCAACAAAACAATTAGATCCTGCACAGCCAACTCAGGACCTTAAATCTGGCAGCATGGCGGATAATGTAGCCATTCAGAACACTCCTCTTTCAAAAGCTGTTAGGGATGTTATCTTGGAGGCCAAGAGACCCAGTACCAGAAATTCTTATGCAGAAAAATGGAAGAGATTCTGTGCTTGGAACCAAGAACACGGCATTGACACGTATGTACCAAATATCCCTCAGATTTTACAATACCTAACTGAGATGCTGGACAAAGGCCTTTCTTTTTCATCAATTAAGATTCATGCCTCTGCCATTTCTGCCCATTCAAATACGGAACCACCTATCTTTTCTTATCCTTTAATAAGGCAGTACCTCAGAGGGGCCAAAAAACACGAGGCCTCCAAGGAGAGCACCAATTCCGGCATGGGACCTCAATTATGTCTTGGAAAAACTCACACTGCCTCCTTTTGAGCCAGCCTCAACAGCGGATATAAAATTCTTATCCTGGAAAACAGCTCTGCTCCTAGCAATAACCTCTGCAAGATGAGTCTCTGAGTTACTAGCACTCATGGCTGTGGAACCTTTTATTATTTTTCATCCAGACAGGGTTTCTCTGAGGACAAACCCAACATTTATGCCTAAGGTGGTGTCCAGTGTGGCCCTCAACCAAGCCATTCACTTGCCTACCTTTTATCCAAATCCACAGAACAAGGGTGAGAAAATTCTGCATTCTTTGGACATACACAGGCAGCTATGCTTCTACTTGGGCAGAACTAAAGCTTTCAGAAAGACTGAGCAACTTTTAGTGTCATATGCTGCAGGATCACAAGGAAAGTCTATCTCAAAACAGAGCATAAATGGATAAGGCCATTGCATCCGTTTCTGCTGTTCTCAGCAGGGCAAATCAGTGCCTAAGGGAATTAGGCCTCATTCTACTAGAGCAGCAGCCACTTCAGCAGCCTTCTTCAGAGGAGTACCAACCAAAGACATCTCAGAGGCTGCAACTTGGAGTTCAGTGCACACTTTTACAAAGCACTACCACTTACCTCTTTACTCTAAATCCAGAGCAGGCTTTGCCACTGCAGTTCTGCAGGGGCCTCATAGCCTCTCCTAATCCTATTTAGCCTGAACACTTACCTGACGGTACCATCTATCAAGATATTCTTTCATCAGACTGTTTTACCTTTTGTCCTCCCTCATTAAATCTCAAGAATGCCTACCTACACATTCCTATGTATTGCTCTTGCAGGAGATTCCTCAGGTTTTCCTCTAGCTTCTCGTATTTTCATTTTACTGCTTTGCCTTTTGGTCTGTCCATAGCCCTAACAGTGTTCGCAAAGTGCCTAATGCCTGTAATAGCTTTCTGCCGCACTCTGGGGATTCGGAGTTTTCCCCTACTTGGACAGCCGCCTTCTTCAGCATCTTCAGTTCACTCTATCTTCTGACATTTCCGGGTTTCACTGTAAACAACTAAAACACATACATGGTCCCTACACAGGACCTGGTGCTTCTGGGATGCAGGTTGTACACAAAGAAAATGCATGCCTTCCTGCCTCAGGAGAAGGTTCTCAGCCTATTCATTTAGTTCCAGGACCTCTCCTCTGCAACCCATTGCTCTGCAAAGGAGATGATAAAGGCTTTAGGGTTCATGACAGACAGCATCCCTGTGCTCCCCCTGGCCATACTCCACATGAAGAAAATTCAGTAGTACCCGAAGTCAGTGTGTTCACAGCAGTGTCACTCCTTGGTCACACCGATTCCCCTCCTCCCTTGTCTGAAGAAGGACCATATGTGGTAGAAGGGACAGGTCATCCTCAACAAAGGATTAGCTTTTACACCACCACTTGTTTTTCAATAGGTTTACACTGGCACCTTCGATGAGGCATGGGGGCTTGGACAGGGTCACACAGAGTGCAGGGAAAATGACAGCTCCAGTTCCTTAAAGATCTACCAGAAAGAAATGAGGGTTGTTCAGATTTTCACCCCTCTTTGGAGACCAGGACCACTCCCAAGTGTACAGAAACAACACCAGCATTATGTTGTAGATAAACAGGGAGGCACCAGGTTTTACCAACTTTTCAGGTTAGCACAGGAGGCTTGGAGTGTGTCAGCACAAATGAACATCACGCTCACAACCACAGCCACCCTCTCTCGAGACAGTGCACTAGAAGACTGCTTAAGTCATAATGTGGAAGAACCCCATGAGTGGACCTTGAGCAGAGAGGTCTTCCACAACATCACACTTCCGTGGTGCACTGCTCAAGTAGACTTTTTTGTTTCACCAGGCAACCATCAGTTCTGCACCAAGGGACCCTTGTCCTACAGCATGTCAGACAAATGCTTTCTCTTTCCAATAGACATGGAAGTTCTCTATGCCCTCCCTTCTTTGCCTCCTCTTCCAAAAATTATTTTCAGAGCATGAAAGGAAATGCCCAAACTCCTCTTGTTGGCTTCATTCTGGCCGAGGCAACATTGATACCCCCTGCTGTTTCATGTAGCAAAAGGAAATTACAGTAGGATTTTTCTGCAGTAAGACCTGATTACTTAGCAAAAAGGATTCCTGCTCCACCTGAGTCTTAACCTACTTCAACCTGACCGTATGGATGATAGGATTTTAAATCCATCAAAGATATTTTTTCTCTAAAGAGGTTGCACAAGTTCTACAACAGGCTAGGAGACTTGCTACCAGAAAATCTTGTACGACTAAGTGGAAAAAGTTTTCTTTCTGGTACTGCAAACATAGTCCGGACCCATTCATAGCACAGGTCCCTAAGGTACTGCAATGTCTTTGTGAGCTTTTTCGAGCAGGCGTAGCCTACTCATCCAGAAAAGCTTTTGTCTGATGTTGGTACTTACCTTCCTCTTAGCCCTCCACGTATGGCTAGGCTGGAGATCATCCTTTTCTTAGGGGAGTTCTACATCTTAATCCCCAAGGAAACCCAATTCTCCTTCTCCAGATCTTAATTTTGTGCTAGAAAAACTTACTTTGTTTCCATTTGAACCAACTTCTTCCACTTCTCTGAAATTCTGTACTTGTGAAAATCATTCTCCTCACCTCTGCCAGAAGGGTTTCTGAGCTACAAGCTCTCATGATGATTCCCTTTTCTCTTTTTTTCCACAGAGACGAGGTGACTCTTAGGGCTAACCCATCTTTCAATTAGTGAATGAGCTATCTCTCTATCAGGCCATTCATCTTCCCACCTTCTTTCCCAATCCCAAAATAGGGGAGGAAAGGATAATACTTACTCTGGACATTCACAGGCAACTCAGGCTTTACCTAAACAAAACTAAATCCTTAAAGACTAACCAGCTGTTTGTATCTTTTATAACCCATAGGCTGGGGCAGCCAGTCTAATAAACACTCTGTTGTTAACTGGATTTAAAAGGCTGTTACCTTTGTGTGAGTAGAAAAAAGTAAGACTTTACCCTGTTGCCTTAATGCACATTCCACAAGGGCAGTCACTTCCTCAAGAGACATTTCATAAATGAAAAGACTGCAGGTCCATCTTGGAGGCACCTACTTGGTCCTCTGTACACATTTTCACCAAACACTACAAAACTGATGCTTAAGTCCAGGGCAGCATTCACTATTTCAGTCCTCTCCGGACTACTGGGCAGTTCTTCTCAATAGCCATCCATTCTTCAGCTGTAGGAGTCGCCCAACAGTGATTTAAGTTGGGACATAATACAGCTGTGTAAAAACTACTGATCACTGTTGCAGTATTCCATCCCCATCCTCCACCCCCTCTTCTCTTACTTCCATCTTTAGATATCTCTCCTCCTGTGCTCTAGACTTTGCTATCTTATATAGGTATGGGGAATTTTCTTTCCAGTTTCAAGCTACACCCCTTCTAGCTGACCAGTCTCCAGGCCAATGGCATGGAGGTGGTCTGAGGAACCACGCTCGTACATCCATCTTTATACTCCCAACACCTGTGAACTGAGGTCATGTGTCGGACATACGACCTATGTAGGGTAAAGCTTTTGTTCCCTTGCCAGACATCAGAGGTGACAACACAAATGTCTGGAGTACTACAGCAGTGATAAATAGGACATCTAGTGTTTGGCAAGATCTTACACAGCTGTACTTTGCTTTGTTTTTATTTTTTTGTTTCTGTATTTGAATTAATCTTGACTTGCTTTTGTTACTTGGAAGCTCTTTTCCTTGGCACTTTGCTGAAAATGAATTGATGCCTAGAAGGAGTTTCCTTATCAAAAGATGAATTCCTTTAACTTTTCCATATAGGTGCTTCATACTCCTGTGTTGCAGGGTCTTTATTTAATACCCTAATAGTTTCTATTAGGTGAATTCCCCTTCTACCAGAGAATTCATTGTAGTCATCTAGGTATGTTTTGCTATTTGCTGTGGTGGAGGAAAGCTGGCAACAAGTGAAGCATCATATTTGCAGTTGAGCTGTAGCTTTTGATTATAATTTTCAGCCCTGTTATGTGAGTCATCAGTGATACCATTGCACATAAGAAAGTTGCTTTTGTATGTCCTGCGAACATCTCTCTAATCTTCACTGGGGTTTAGTAAATGAGGCTCGTTCCCATTCCTCCTGTTGTGATACCTGAGCTGGCCTGAGTTTCTAGGGCAGATACTCTGCCTCTACTACCAGTAGAGTAATTTCATCCCAATGTGTGGTTGTAGTAGTACAGAGAAAGTTAGGTGAAGCATGGGATAGTAAAAATGCTAAGCATAACCTGTTTTTCACCCTGTAGGGATCTGTTTTTGCCCCTTGTAAATGTGGACAAGTTTGTACTAGGGGAGCACTTGTGCAGTTTACTGTGTTTTTCCTGCATACACAACCTAATTTCCCATCTTGTATGGAAGAAAGAATCCATGCATCCTTAAATGGGTACTCCATTGAATGCAGTATCTTGTAGACCTTTGACTGTTCTGCCAGGCAAGGGTGGATTAGAATGGGTTACCACTGTGAAAGATAATTTAAGAGATTGTTAATGCAGCACAAGAAAATCAGAATTGGACCGTAAACATACTTTTGAAATGCAGGGCAAGGAAAGAAACTGCAATCACCAGGAAAAAAATGCTATTAAAGTGCAGCTGTAGAAATCTGGTGAAGTGACTCAAGACCTTAAATTCAAAGCACTGTTTATGAGCAGTTTTCTTTGCAGCAGGGACCTTGATTTTTTTCCCACTCTGCATGCTCATGCAGTAGAATATCATTTGTGTTAGTATGCTTCATAAATATGGACTGTTTTTTCACACATGCTGTTGAAACCAGAAACCACACCGTTTTCACGAAGGCAGTTTTATGCTTAATTCTTTAACAGCTTACTGCAAAATTAAGCCTCATCATTGCTTGTGTAGAAATATTACTAATTCTGAGTTAATCTGCCAACAACATTTGGGGAAATGCTCATATCTTAAGCTGTACTCATAATGAGTTTAGTTTTTTGTATTTTTATTTTTGTGAATTTACTGTTTTGTTTTAATGGAGACCTTTCACAAAAAATGCTATTAGTTGAAGCAAGCACACACCTCTGTTTGCTTGCCTGAAGCCATCATTCTTCATGATGAGAGAATTTGCCACAGAAGCAGTTTTCTGTCACAAGACAGTAAAGAATAAGATGCACAAACTGAAAAATGTTCATAGAAAACTGGGTGCTATCGCCATGACAGAAGACTGGTGATCTGGATATTTTTTTGACAGGGTTGGGTTGGTAGTTTAGATGTCCTCTTCATTCTGCTGATTGGCTGTAAACATATTTTTAATGCAGCTGGTCCATTGTTTAACCTGCCTCCTTTTTCACAACAACTCAATGCTTACCTCATGCGTTCTTAAAACTTGTCATTGTTCCCCTCATATTGTTGCTGTAAGGCTTTTCCTTCCAGTCTCCTAAACTGTTATTGACTTTTCAGATGAATTTAGAAATATGTGCTTTGTTTTTTGGTAGAAAACGAGAAGCTGCCATATGAGGCAAAGATGCCCTAAGCAAAGCTTGGTGACTTAGTTAGGTGGACATGCTGTTATGTAAGTCACTTTCTGCACTGTAAACTGCTGGCAGTACTTTAACAAAGAAGTGTTGAGTCTTCGCCTGTTCTAAATGTTGAATTAAAAGGTTTCTGCTGTGTGTGTGTGTGTGTGTGTGTGTGTGTGTGTGTGTGTGTGTGTGTGTGTGTGTGTGTGTGTGTGTATACATACATATGTATGAATGGATATGTATACATATGTAATTTTGTTTTCTTCTGCACATCCCACCAGCAGCTTTTTAAAGGACACCTTTCAGGATAATTGCAGAAAATTTCCTAAGAAACGGTGAGTGTTCCTAATCTGTTCCAAAATGTGTTCGAACCAAAAGGAATTGTTAATTTTGCATTTCATGGAAGCAGTGGTTTGTCTCCTTAGAGGTATATGCAGAACAGAATGCTGGATCACCTGTTAAGTACCTTGCCATATTAATCTAGGAGAACATTTCATTGAAGCTAACTAAAGTGGTAAAATTTGAATAGTGTAACCAGCTTTTAATTTTTTTGCGTCTTCTATCGGAGTAGAAAGCCTGTAGAGGTAAATCAAAGAGCTTTTATGAAAGATCTTTGTTATTGATCATAACAGCATTTCAATGAAATTGGGTGTTTTTAATGAAACTTGAGCAATACTAAAGGAATGCAGTGCATAAGTGGAGAAAAACGTTTTCAGCATGTGATGAGTTGATTCTTAACGCATTAAAGTGATTTTGTGGCACGTGATTCTGGATCTTACTTCACACACTTGTAAACTTTCTGATTGTAATTGCTTCTCTTCAGAGTCTGAAATAAAATTGTAATTACTACTCTTCAGAGTCTGAAATAAAAGAATATACCCCATTTGCTGTACCTGCCACCAGGGCTACAGGTAATGTGTATAGACTTGGGTGATTGCTTAGGGAATACTGCATATACATACCCAAAGCAGTAGAATTGAATAGAACAGCTGTCTATGCTTTACTTCACAAAATTACATTTATTTATAAAAAAATTGATAAGATGGTCTGAAGTAGTAGCTGCACCATTCTTAGCTGATTAGTGTCCTGGGTGAAGAGTACAAATACTGCTGGTTTATATAGTTACTACTTGGTAAGATTTGTGATGTGTGATCTCCTGTTGAATATCCTTGTACAAACCACAAGGAGCACTGTGTTTAGGCTTCTGACAACAAATGGCTTGAAGTATTGGGTTCCATGACCCACAGCTATTGTTAGTCTCTCCAGCTTCATGTAAGTGCTCCAAGGAAAATGACTGAAGTGGCTGTCTGAAAAGTTCTGCAAGTAATAACTTGGAAAATGTTGCCTATTATTCAGATGTCTAGATAATTGCCAGTTTTAGCAGATATGTTAAGGGGATCCTGCAACGTATTTCTTCCACTGATATTGTCTTTGCAGTTGCTTTTTGTAGACGGTGGACTCTGTCATGCTCATTGATACATAACGTAGCCAAGATTCTTGGCACTTAGATTAAGAGGCTCTCCACATAACACCAAAGATTGCCTTCTCCCCTTGGGGAATAAGACAAGCAGTTGTAAGTTTGTTCAACTCCTAGCGATAGCTTTCTCCATTTCCTTATGGAAGTGTACACTTCCATTGGATGCCATGTTTGGATTATGTAGTGACACACTAGGATGCATTTTTAATGTCTCATGCGCTGTGATGTGCTAAGACCTGTATTGCATGCAGGTATTAAACAAGCAGTTCAGAATGTCTCTGAGATAATTGATCTGAAAAGGCCCATTTTTGGTAACCTTCAGGACTGATTTTGAAGGCTTTGGGATCACTCAGACTTACCTGGACTGGCTGGTCTCCTCACCTTTGTTTCACTCATCTCAATCTGCCTGACTTTGCTTGTTTAAAATGATCCAAAAATGTTAAGAGTCCCTTTTTGAAAACGCTTCTGTGGAAAGAGATTTTCTTTAGCCTTTCCTAGGCCAACAAATTTGAAAAGACTCTTCTCTTGCATTCAGGTCATCTTGGGCTATTTTGAGAAAAAATAGTTTTAAATAGTAAGGAGTGCTTTAATGCAGTTCATATGTTGTGTCTGTATTTTAAAGCTTTTATAGATAACTGCAAGTAGTATTTGGCTGTAATACAAGCCTAGAGCCTTTCCTCATTTGAGTATGGAATCTTGGTGATCTTCTCTAGTTGTACCACATACCATGTGAATAAGTTAGAGAAAAAGATACAGCATCATGTAGTTGGTGTGATAGCTGTATAAAAGGGCAGCTACTTCTCTGGCTTGGCAGTGTCCTCCATGGAGGATCAGGAGGACAACTCCTATGCTTTGTGGACCTAGTGCCTGTCTTTGTATCAGATGATAAGAAACCTTACTGATAGGTTGACTTTGCTGTTGCTTTTAGCAGATATAAAGTTGGTAGAGTTTAATAGACTTGAGTATTGTTTGAAGGGAAGTGGTGTCAGCGTGGCTAAGGGCAATGCTCCCAAGTCTGCAGTCATTTTTATATTCAACAACCAAAAAATTAAACGGCTAATGAACACAACTAATAATCCAAAGTATGGCAGAAACAGTTTCCCCCAGACTCGAGACAGAGAACGCCAATGCTTGCTATAAATGTCACAAATTTATTTCCAATAAAAAACGCCAGCACACGGAACTCAAAAACTCAGGTTAAGCGCTTTCATCTGGTGAATCCAGATTTTATCAGAACCATTTGTCACCTAAAGCACTTTACTTATAAAACATTTTTGGCGCCAAAACATTACAATAATTAAATAATTGAATCATATAATACATTTTAAACATTTAAAAAGTATTTAAAAACTTTTAAACATATTGCATCTTGTGATTCTATTTGCATAATAAATAAGCCATTATCAAGCTCATTTCATTGATACTGGTGTACCAAACATCAAGATATGCTAGTAGCAAGTATTTATACTTTGTTAAATACCATAACCAACTTACATTATAATATGTTAAAATCTAAATGTTACAAAAAACTAATACCTAATCAAAAAATCTAATAAAGAACAACCTTAAATACAATTAAATACAATTAAATAACCTAAAGTTTAACCTGATTTGAGTATGCTCTAAGAAGAGGCTGTACAAAAATGGGTTGTACAAAAATGGGTACAAACTACAAATAGATTCTATTCCAAAGCTAGTTCTAAAACTGAGCTAGTTCTAAAACTGGGCCTAAGGCTAATACTATAACTAAGCATAGCCTCAACCTAATTCAAAGCTAAAAAAGGCTTTAAACTGATGTGGTCATTAATACCTGGGGGTGTGGTCGCATCCAAACATATTTGCCACTTGCTTTCAACCCATGCCAAATAAGTTTTCCAATTTCCACCTCTATCCCCTACTTCTATCTGATCTAAAATAGCAAATTTAAAAAAGTGATCCTTTCCTTTTTCTAAAATGTGCCTACTCAACGCATTCGTAGGGTCCCCTTTCTTGATTCGATATAGGTGCTCATATATGCGAGTCTTGAATTTCCTCTGTTTTTCCTATATAATAAGCAGAGCACCTATTACAGGTAGCAATGTAAACGATGCGTTGAGTGTTGCAATTCCCTCTTCTACCAGTTACTATTGATCTGGTAATGTTATCTATCTTAATTCTAATGTTAGTATTAATATTTTTACATTGATTACAAGTGCCACAACAAGTTGGGCCCTTCTTATCCTTAACTTCTAGGCCCTTTTTACCATATTCGAGCATTCTTTTCAGATTGCTTCCAGTTTTAAATACTATGTTGGGTATAGTTCCCACTATATGACCTATAGATACAGATGTATCTGAATAAATTTGTGACATTTATAGCAAGCATTGGCGTTCTCTGTCTCGAGTCTGGGGGAAACTGTTTCTGCCATACTTTGGATTATTTTTATATTCAACAAGCCAGACACTGGATTTGTTTTTGGCATTCAAGAAAGATGGCAAAAAGGAATGGCTCCAGGACAGAGGCTTGAGGGACTCCACTGGTGATTGGGAATGAAGATCAAAGTCACAACCATATAAATACTTGTGAACTCTTGTGTCTTCATTTACTGTCAGATCCCTGAATTTATGCGGAATCCAATCATAAGGTATAGCGTTAAATCCTTTAGCTAGGTTTAAGTAAGCTGCATGGACAATCCTTCATCCAGGGCAGGTTATACTCTTAAGTTGAAGTTTGGCATACAGGATCTATCTGTGATAAAACTGTACTGGGCTTAGTTGTGGAAAAGGTTTCCTGTGAGTGAATTAAGTTCTACCATGATACACTTAATTACCTTGCACAGCATGCTTGTGAGCCTACTTTGATCTGTGGAAGAACCTTCTTTGTATATTGGGAGAACTGTAGCCTGCTTCCAATTGTCAGGGTCACAGCCAGTTTATAAATGCACTGTTGTGTGTAAGGAGCATTTCTCATAGCACCCTAGCATTCCTGGCACTTTGTGTGGCCCCTTGGGATTGGTGTTTAAATGGCACAGCAGAGTTGTATAGTCTCTACATGCAAGGCAGCAGCAGTGCTTTGGCACCTTACTGAGCCAAGTCTGATTTTGAAATTCTTGTTTTAAAATTTTTTGTCAAATTTCAAATTTTTGTACCATTGGTCCTCCTAGACCTTTCCTTCCTTGTTATATCGCTCTTGTTCAGGAGCTGAGCCTGAAGTTATACCATTATGCCCGCCAGTGGGCCAGCTTGTCGTTACCATATTGAAAGGACCTGTAGCTTTTCACTGCCTCATTTGGGTTGTAATCAGACTGTATGTTTCCAGGTGTTGGAAGGTGCTCCGAGCCTTTGTTTTCAAAGACAATGTCTAGTATTTAAGCAGTGTCAAGACTGACTGGCCTTTGGGCTGTTCCTCATTTAGCAGTTTTTATTAGGCTTAAGTTGTGTTTGACAGATGAGCTAGGCAAGGGTATCTTTTTCCCCTTTATTTGCTTTATACGTAGAGCCATTGGCAAAGAAAATAAGTGGGTCACAAACTGAAGGATATAATTGGTATGATAATCAAGAAAAGTTAGCTTTTATTTGCAGATATTGTTTTGTACTTGATAAGTCTAGAAATGGGCATTTCAGCATTGTGGAATATTTTGAGACAGTTTTCAAGTCTTTTTACAATATAAAATTCAGTGAAGACAAAACAAAGGCTATAGCAGTAATGTTCCCATGTATGAATTGGTTCAGCAATCATAAGGGGATACAAGGTGCAGTATTTAGATGTATGGATTAAAAAGGATTCTGTTATGGCAGAATAGGATGTGTGAGAGGAGACTAAACAAAAGGTAATACAAAAACTGAGAAAATGGAAGCTTCTTGATTAAGGATAATAAGATGTAAACCAAGTAATCCAAGAAAGGAAACAGGTTGCACTCATAGCTGGAAAATACTTTTATTTAGCGCTTTCGTCAGTTCATAAAAATGACTTCTTCAGAATACCAATAAAACATTTCCACACACTTTATATGCTATCACATGTGGTGCACATTACGTCCCAATTAAACTCTGCAAGCCTAAATTGTAAAGCTATACCCCCTCTGTTAACAACGCCCTAGTTAAGCACCTCAATAGGTTTCCAGAGCACAATTTTAAATTTACAATACTGGAACATATAGAGGTCAATGAAAGAGGGGGACCAAGTGAATTACTCTTTGAATACAAGGAGATGATGTGGAAATTGAGGGTTAATACCACAAGTCCCCCTACGTTGAATGAGGTTGTCTCTCTCACTAGTTATTTGAAGTTAAAATCCGACTTTCATTTGTAAAAGGAAAGAGGTATGCAAACAAACCTTATAATACTGATATCCACATTTTTAAATGTACATAGGTTTATTAGAATACAGCAGTATTCAGGGTTGAAACATTTTAAATGTAAATAGTTTTTTGTTTTTAGAAAAAACAAATGGTTTCATGAATGTAATTGATAGTAATGCTTTTATTTACTTATTTATGTAAAAGTGATACTAAATTCATTTTATATAAATTTTTTTAACATAAACAGGGGGTATAGCTTTAAAATTTAGACTTGCAGAGTTTACTTGATTAATTGGGATGTAATGTGCGCCACATGTGATGGTATATAAAGTGTGTGGAAATGTTTTATTGGTATTCTGAAGAAGTCATTTTTATGAACTGACGAAAGCGCTAAATAGAAGTATTTTCCTGCTACGAGTGTAAGTGATTTCCTTTCTTGGATTACTTGGTTTGTGTTTTCAACGTGGTTAGTAGTAAACAAGGTGTTTAGTCCCTTTAGCTTAATACACAGGTCAAGCAAACTTTTATCTACCAGATGAGAATTTTTTGACAATAATAAAGAGTTGAAGAAATGTATTTGAGAGTGGAAGAATGCAAGAGTTAATTGGGATAAGTTGATCCTCTAATAGAACAAGGTGGTTTAGGATTACCTGATTGGATGCAGCCCTTAAGGAAAATAAAACAAAATCATACTTGCACCTTATTTTTACCCCCCGCTTGTGTCACATATGTGAGCTTTTAACTATGTAGCTGTAAAGTATCCCTTCAAATCGGGTAATCCTAAATCACAGTATCCATCCTTTTAAAATGGTGTGCTGCTTATCACTTTGCATTATTGGTTCAGTTTAGTTATTGTGCAGATGCAGTATTATTCAGGTGCAAGGTCTCTGTTTAATTTTATCCATTGTATGCTTCATAGTCTCTTTTCATGTATTGGGTCACCTTGCATGGACTAATTGCTGTCTTTGGAGTGGTTCTGAAGCAGAAATCTGCACCCTCTGCTAAGTTCATGTATGTTAAAGACCATCTGTCTTTTTTAAGCCAGGTTTTGAAGTATGTACCCACCATAACTACTGGAAATCCACAAGTATTTGTGGAAATAACCTACTAAGGTCTTTTCCACTGTCCTTGTACCAGGTAAATGTTTTCAGTTGACTCAAAAGTTCCTCTTTGAGCTGGGTGGAAGGGACCTATACTGGATCTCTGCTATGTAGGATCAAGCTTCACCCCATCTGGATTTTTGGATAGCCAGGATCTGGTTTCCAATTTTCAAGTTTTCCCATGCCATTGTTACTTTAAAGCCGAGCTAAAGATACCCACTGTTATATGGTAACTTTTTCTATCAACGAGGATGTAAATAATTTGCTTGCTCAAGTCATTTATTGTGTAAACTCTAATAAACCAGCAGCCACTATCTCTGTAGCTGTCTTAAGGAGAAATCATTATTTTATGGTGGACATCTCTTAATCTTGGTTGAAAGTGCTCCAGTCTGCTTTGGGAAATGAATTTAGTCCTTTTTGCTGGCCATGAATGTGTGCACTGGGTCTCACTTTAAACAAGACCATCTCAATCATGCATTTGAGAGATTAGACTTGTTGCTGATGGATACTATAGAGGTGCTGAAGGTGGAACACAGCCTTAGCCCCTGCATAGTGTGGGTGGACGATGGCTTTGCCTTAGCCCCCCCCATAGTGTGGATGGACCATGGCTTTGCCTTAGCACCCCCCCATAGTGTGGGTGGACCATGGCTTTGCCGTAGCCCCCCCTGCATAGTGTGGGTGGACCATAGCTTTGCTTTCCACCCTGCATAGTGTGAGTGGGCCATGGCTTTGCCCTAGCCCTCGCATAGTGTGGGTGGACCATGGCTTTGCCCTAGCCCTCGCATAGTGTGGGTGGACCATGGCTTTGCCCTAGCCCCTGCATGGTGTGGGTGGACCATGGCTTTGCGCTAGCCCCTGCATAGTGTGGGTGGACCATGGTTTTGCTTTAGCCCCCTCATAATGTGGGTGGACCATGGCTTTGCCTTAGCCCCCCCACAAGTGTGGGTGGACCATGGCTTTGCTTTCCACCCTGCATAGTGTGGGTGGACCATGGCTTTGCCCTAGCCCTCGCATAGTGTGGGTGGACCATGGCTTTGCTTTCCACCCTGCATAGTGTGGGTGGACAATGGCTTTTCTTTCCACCCTGCATAGTGTGGGTGGACCATGGCTTTGCCCTAGCTCTCGCATAGTGTGTGTGGACCATGGCTTTGCCCTAGCCCCCACATAGTGTGAGTGGACCATGGCTTTGCCCTAGCCCCCACATAGTGTGAGTGGACCATGGCTTTGCCCTAGCCCCCACATAGTGTGGGTGGACCATGGCTTTGCCCTAGCCCTCACATAGTGTGGGTGGACCATGGCTTTGCCCTGGCCCTCGCATAGTGTGGGTGGACCATGGCTTTGCCCTGGCCCTCGCATAGTGTGGGTGGATCCATGGCTTTGCCCTGGCCCTCGCATAGTGTGGGTGGACCATGGCTTTGCCCTACCCCTGTATAGTGTGGGTGGACAATGGCTTTGCTTTCCACCCTGCATAGTGTGAGTGGACCATGGCTTTGCCCTAGCCCTCGCATAGTGTGGGTGGACCATAGCTTTGTTGATGAAGTTAGTACAGTGAGTGACCAACAGTACTTCACAGCCACATGTGGTTCTGCCTTACCTCTCTTTTGAGGCCTCAGACCTAACTTTACATACATACCACTTATTCTGAAAACACTATGGCAACTCAGAATGTAGAGCAAAGAGGGATGATATTTTGTCTTGTCCATAGGGTCCTGTTTAGAAGTCTTAAGATAGCATCAGTTTAACTTGGTCCTGCTGAGTTCACCAATGATGAGTGACTTCTGTTGAGCAGAATTCAGCAGCTGTCTCCCTTACTTCAGCAAGGACATGTTAGTGGAGGAGGTTGAGGATTCCCAAAAAGTAGGTAAAGAATGAACCCCTCTGCATCTGTTTCTTAGGAGGCTCTCCCATGACATGGAGTTTTGCATCACCATTCTGTTTGCCCTCTATTCCTTCCAGTGTGCGAGTCTCGGTAATACATACCAACAGAAAAAGGCTGTACACTTGTGAAATGAGGTCTAGTACCTCAACGGGAATTGGCTTGATTCTCCCTTTTCCAAAAAATAAAATCTGTAAGGGCTCCAGGCCCATTTTAGACCTTGGTGGTTAAACCTATAAATGGTGAAGTTCAAGAAAGCTGTCACAAGTAAAGGGGCAGACAAGCCAGTGAATGTAACAAACTGTAATTCTGTTTCATTGAAATTCACTTATGGCCTAGCATAACATTTCTGTATTCCTTTTAAATTCATTGCTTGTTTTAATTACTGTAATTTGTTCATTGTTACAGACTCCAGAGTTCATATGAAAGTCAGGAAAATGCCATTTTAGCAGTACTGAGTGATAGACTATTGCTTCAGTCAAATCCATTTCCACAAAGTGATAATGTTCCCCTACAACACACACACAACATTACAGCCATGCTGAAACTTCATGATGTCTGAAGTCCATCCTTACACCGTCTAAAAATATTATCACTAGCTACTTTGCTTCTGAGTCAGATTTCATGAAAACATCCAAACACTTAGTCTTGCTTTGAGTCTGTTTACATCTTTTGAATCTTTAAGTAATTGTTTTTGTTAATTTTTTTATTCAAAATGTGTTTCTCTGAATCTAGTAATGCATTTGCTACACACACACAGCTGTTTCTGTAGTACCTTAGTCCCAGCTTTTGCACTGCACCACTGCCTCAGGCACATCTGGGGGCCCTTCTGCTTTCCAAGAAAGGTTTTCTAATGTCAAGCTTGAAACATTATCTATCACTTTGTCTAGTTCTATACTCTTGCTTATTTCCATGTTGGATTCATGTGCCCCACTTTTTTTTTAAACAGTTATTCAGCTTTTGTCTGCCCTTATTAAGTTTGGCCATACCTCACACCAGTTTAGAATTCCCTAAAAGCTCACACCGTTGAGTACAAAGCACCCATTGGTACGTACCTGACCGGGCACTTGAAACACCTTGAGAGACCACAGAGATTTCTCACAAAGAATACAAAGAGTAAACAAGAAATGCTGTGCAGACCACCTAAAAAGCTGTATCCCTGTATTTGGTCATCTTCAGACTTTGCGCAGTGATTTGTACTCATGGATTGGCATCTGTATCCATAATGGACAGGGACTGCTAGTAAATGCTTGATGTGTGCAAGCATAATATTGTAACAGTATATTTCTTTGAGTACTGACACAATGTCAGCACCCTCTCTCTCTACATCTCTGTGTGTATTTTTTAATTTCAGTAATATTTTGGTAAATTCAAGGTAAGCTTGGCTTTACTTAAAATTGCTCTTGGGCCAATCCGCATTCGAACCTATAAGATGCCCCACATTTGCATAGTTCTGACTTAAACCTCTTTAGCTGTGTCTATTTTGAAGGAAAGTTCCTAATCTGGTGATAATCTTTGTTCATTCCTTTCTGGTGGGTTATCTGTTCCATCCTCGGAACCAAGCTGGCCAAATATCAAACTCACATCAGTCAAAAACTCTTGAGCCAAGGTCCTACCCAGAATGCTCTGCTCCCTGTTACTTCAGATCTCATTTGCAGCGTTGCTGTACAGCCATGTCAAGCCACTCTCTTCAGCTAAGTGTCTAATTTTTTGAAAGTTTTATGCATTATTTCTTTAAAGTTTTTCAAACAGTTTCTACTAATATTTTCCTACCCTATCATATACTTAAGACACTCTCCCTTAGTCTATTTCCCTTTATTATCTTTGAGGTAATTCTTCATTACCATCATTGGTAATCCTTCCTTTTCTCTTCTTACCCCTTTGGGTGGCCTCCCCTCTTCTTTTTGGTACTGTTCTTCTCCACAACATTATGTCGGATAAGAAAAGTAGCGTTGGTTTTAAGCAGTGTAAGGATTGCGGCCATGAGTTGCCACTTTCCGATGGCCATGACTTGTGTCTTCTGTCTGAATGTCTCCCACCTTTGTAGAAAATTTTGACCAGGACTCTTAACGAGAGAAAGAATAAATTAATATTTAAAGGTCTTGTCAAATCTCCTTTCTGTGAGGCTATTTCTGTGTTGGAGGGATCACCCCCTCCTGTTAAACCCAGTAAGAGGCATTCTTCCTCTTCGTCATCGAGGTCACTCCCTTCTCCCTCTGGAGATCTTAGGGAGTCGACTCATAAGAAGGTGAAATTGATTACTACTTCGGCGCTGCCACCTGTGACCCAGTCGTCTCCAGGCTCGGCACCACCCCAAATGATTTTGCTTCCAGCCATGTCTTCCTTATCGACACTGGCACTGGAGTTCCCGGTGCAGACAATTATGGCTCCGACAGTTCCATCACAGCGCTTACCGGCACTGTCCATGAAGGTACAGTCCCCTTCAGCACCATTGGTACAATCCCCTTCATCTCCGAGTATGACGTTACTGTCCTCCACGGTGCAGACAATTTTGGCTCGACATGTTGTTCTTTGCAGTCCTTATCAGCACCGTCCTTGTTACCGGTGCAGACGCTTTCCTCGACGGCACCATACCCATCGGGGCAGACTTTTGCCTTTATGGTGTAGACACCAACTTCTGTGGCACTGACGTTGGTGCAGACTACTTCCACACCGTTTTCTTCAGTGCAGACGTCCTCGGTTCCGGGCACTGCACCTCTCGAATTAGCAAGGACCAAGTGTTCTCCTTCCTTGGATTTATTTGTTGGTAGCCAATATAGTCCTTTTCTAGAAAAGGCAGAATCGCCATCAGGTCTCTCTATGAGGTTAACCAGGAGCCTCCCTGAGCAAGATGTGTTGCAGCTTGTTGACCAGTTGCTTGTGGCCAGTGGTCTCTCTCACCTGTCGAAGTCCATGTCCCCTCCTTCAGGTGAACTTGTATCTCCTCAAACTCCAATGTACACTCCTCCTTCGACTTCCACCCAAGTATCGAAGCCTATTACTCCGACAGTAGCTTCCCTTTCTCGACTCCAATAGTGGATATCACTTTGGAACCAGAGTCGTCCTTGTGGCCATCAGTGCACTGGGCGTCAGGCTCTTCTCAGGCCAGTGGCTGTGCTGTGGGGGAGGGCATTCCTGGTTCCATGCCAATTTTTTTTTTCTATGGTACCCTCCAGGAATCCTCCCTCTCTCACGGTTCACAGTCCTCTTGAGACTCCTGGTCTGGGGGTCGGCTTGTCTGGGCGGGGTGTGACCCCGGTTCTGAGGTTGTCTTGCTCTGTTCTGGGATCCCATTCCTCCTTGGGAGGGCCAGCCTTCCAGGCCATGGAGAGGGCGCTTGCCTCCGCTGGCAAACCCCACATGTCGGAGTCCTCTCCCCCTTCTGTGTTGCAATTGTCACAAGCCACAACCACCAGGCACAAGGGCCTCAGGTTTCCCCTTCTCAGGAGACCCCCTCTTTGCAGTCTTCCCCAGAGCCTCCCACTGAGGAAGTACCCCGCAAAGCATCGTGCAAGAGGAAGCACATGGACTCCACTGAGAAGTAGTTGACTGAAGGTACAGATTTTGATGACTGGGAATGGTCCCCACAGTCACCCTTTGATGAGGTGTCCTTTGGCGACATTCTTGAGATCCTTAGAGGGGTGACTGGAAGTCCTCTAATCCTTCCTCTGAGGAATCCATATTCCTGCAGGCCTTTCATGCCTGGCCCCCTACCTCCTGGGTCACCCCACCGGCCGATGAGCTCATCGTCCAGTGCACATGGAAGGCTCCTGACACCCTAGAAGTGATAACAAGGAGACCGGATACAATATTATCGCCCCCAGCTGAGCACCCACATTGGTCATGAGGTCTTCCAGTAGATGCCATGGTGGTGGCAGCTGCAACTAAGAAGGATTTGGCAGAAGAGATCCAAACTGTCTATCCACCCAACAAGGAGTCCCGTATGGTAGACGGACTAGGGAAGCAGTTGCAGAAGGATCTTATCAACCAGCTCTCTGAAACCTTGGCAGGAACTGTTTCTGATGAGGTCCATGACAATGTGGCTTCTCAGATAGCCACCCTAGAGTCCATTTCCAATTCTTCCATGCTGCTATTTCTCAGGCAACGGAAGGAGCTGCGGGTGTAGTCACCAGATGACATGCCTGTGTGTGCCTTTGCAACTTTGTGGACTCCTTTAAGGCTTCCTTCATGAATGCCCCCATCGAGACCGCTTCTTTGTTTGGCCCTAAAGTGAAAGATACGTTGGCAAGGTGCGAACAAGATGGCAAGACCCTATCTGCCATTGGTGTCAGACACTCCACTCCTTAAAGATTCTACTCAAGAATTCAGAGGAGTGGGAAGATGTGGCACAGGAAATCACAGGACTCTTTCCGTGACGCATGTGCCGAGTGTGGAAGACTCCCCTTTTGTGAAACCGGGATTCCAGAGATTCATTCTCTGACCAATCCTATCAACGCTCCTGAAGCTTTGCCCGACTGCTTACCACTGCAAGAGGTCAGGGGTCATTTTTCCTTGTACACCGCTGCCTGGCGAAATATAACTATCGACTCTTTGGTACAACGGATAATATCTGGAGGTTATTGCATCCCCTTCCTCCTTTGTCCAGTCTCATGCAGAGTATTACCCGACATTCCACCCAGTCAAAGGGAAGCAGCAGCACACAAAATCCAAAAGCTGCTACAAAAGAGTCATCCAGACGGTCCCCCCAGACCAGATAAGGTCCAATTTTTACTCCATATTCTTTTTAGTGCCAAAAAAGTCAAGGGGATTGGAGGCCAATTCTGGATGTCAGCACACTGAACAAATTTGTAAAAACAGAGAAATTCCAGATGGTCACGGTTCAGTCCATCCTTCCTCTCCTGGAAGAAGACGATTGGATGTGCTCTGTAGATCTTAAAGATGCGTATTACCACATAAAAATGGACAAACGCTCAGGAAAAAACCTCCACTTCCGCATAGGAGCCAGTCACTGCCAATTTCGAGCTCTGCCCTTTGGTCTCTCTGCAGCCACCAGAGTGTTCACCAAATGCATGGCAGTGGTTATCGCTCACTTGCGACTTCAAGGATTCTAGGCGTTTCCATATCTAGACGACTGGCTCCTCACCACCCCCACCATGCTTCTACTGGAAGAAAACTTGCACTATACTCTCCTCACAGCACAAAACCTGGGAATCACTATCAACTGGAAGAAGTCCAGCACGACCCCAGCTCAGTCTCTGGAATTCATAGAGGTTCTGTTGGACACGAGAAATTATACAGCATCTCTTTCGGACCACAGGCTTCAAAGAATAAGGCAACAGGTTCAACCGGTGCTCTTGTCACCACAAGTCTCCTGCTTGATCTATACTCCAACTCTTGGGGTCAATGGCAGCCTTCATCACCATTGTTCCTCTAGCCAGATTCCACATGAGGCTCCTTCAGTGGTTACTTACCACTCAGTGGTACCCTCTACAACATCCTTTGTCTTTTCAGATAAGTGTAACTCAGAGATGCAAGCAAGATTTACTCTGGTGGATGTCTAGAAATCCCCAACAATGGTCTGTTCCCTTCAGCCCCCATCAACCAAAAGCCACTGTGACCACGGACGCCTCCCTGATGAGGTGGGGAGCTGTGTCAGGGAAACTGTCCAAGGCACCTGGTCAGAGACCCTTTTGCATATCAGTGTCCTGGAACTGAGGGCGGTGCTACTAGCGTTGCAAGCATTTTATTCCATCCTTCCGTCAGGGACTCTTGCAATCCAATCAGACAACATTTTAGTGGTCTAGTACATCAACAAGCAAGGGTGCACCAGATCTTATCCGTTATGTCGAGAGGCCTTGAGAATATGGCAATGGGTGATAGCTTCCAACCGCTTTCAAATTGCAATGCACATTCCTGGGAGCTCCAACGTGATAGCAGACAAATTGAGCAGGTGCATTCTGCAACCTCACGAGTGGTCCCTCAATCCTATGATAGCGGCAAGAATCTTCAACTGCTGGGGCCAGCCTTGCTACGACCTATTTGCCTCCACAACCAACTACAAGTGCAGCAACTATTTTGCCCTGATCCCCCCTCGGCGACAGTCACCGAGAGACGCTCTAGTCCACGCTTGGCCTTCGGATCTACTTTATGTTTATCCTCCTCTTCCCCTCATCTCCCAATTTCTGAAGAAAGCACGACAGTTGAAGAGGAAAGTGATCCTCATTGCTCCATATTGGCCTCGACAAGTCTGGTTCCCCTTCCTCTGGCCTCACCTGCTAGATCAACCATGGATCATCAATCCATCCCCAACGTTGATCTCCCATTTGCAGGGTCTGACTCACCCCAATCTAACAACCCTGAAGCTGACAGCTTGGTTTCTCCACTTCCAGTGATTGCCAGGCAGGAAAATCTCTTGTCCCCTGTGCGCAATATTCTTATTGCATCTCATAAATTGTCCACCAGACTAATCTATCTTAATAAATGGAAAAGGTTCTCTCTATGGGCAGCAAATAAACAATTAGACCCCTTGTCAGCCCCAGTTTCGGTGGTTTTGGATTACTTATCACATCTTTTCCACTCTGGGGTGTCTGCCTCTACTATTCATGTGCATTTAGCTGCCATCTCAGATTTCCACATTGGTTTTCAGGATTCTTCACTTATGTCACATAGACTCTGTAAAACTTTCTTGAAGGGGGTTATCCACCTAAAACCTCCCTTTAGAGAAAGCGTACAACCTTGGGATTTGGTATTGGTTCTGCAAGCTCTAACAGCTCCCCCCCTTTGAACCTGCGTCTTCATGTGATGTGAAATATCTCTGTTGGAAATCTTTGTTTCTCATTGCAGTGACATCGGCCAGATGCCTGTCAGAACTTCAAGCCTTATGCATTAAACCTCCATATCTTATCTTCCATAAGGATAGGGTATCAGAGAACTAATTCTTCCTTTTTACCAGAAGTAGTGTCAGAGCCATCAACCTATCTATTGATCTCCCAGTGTTTTTTCCTAACCAGTCTAACAAGGGAGAGTATTGCCTGCACTCCTTGGATGTTCATAGACAATTACGATTTTATCTGGACAGAGCAAAATCTACCCTTAAATCAGACCAGCTGTTTCTGGCCTTTTCTGGACCTAGACAAGGTCATCCTGTCTCAAAAGTTACATTAGCTTCATGGTTGAGAAACGTTGTTACCTTTATCTACAACAAAAACAACATCACTTTGCCTCAGAGTCAAAGCCCATTCTACAAGATCTATGGCAACTTCAGCAGCTTTCCATGCTGAGGCTTCCCTCAATGGTATTTGCTCAACAGTGATTGGGCCAAACCTCATACCTTTATTCTTCATTACAAATTGGACTTGGCCTCCCGAGGTAGAGCTTCTTTTTGGCTCCATGATGCTTAGGAATGCCCTTCCACGAGAGCCACCCAGGTATACAGGTAGGTGGGGACTCTGTCCCATCAGTAAGGAATGAATGAAAATTAACAACATCCAACATCAGATAAAGAAGTTATGTCTTACCATAATGTTCCATCTGTGTTGTTGATCATTCATTCATTACTTCTCGCCCTTCTTCCCCCTCCGGAGGTTCCTGGTTGATCTCATATACTCCTGTATTGCAGGTCTGTCATGACCAGAGGTAGCCTCCACTTTTATCTGTCAACTTGTAAACTCAATCTGAGGTAAAGGAGCAGAGCATTGTGGGTAGGACCTTGGCTCAAGAGTTTTTGGCTGACTCGAGCTTGATATTTGGCCGGCTTGATTCCGAGGACGGAACCGATGACCCATCAATAATGAATGAACGAAGATCAACAACACAGCACGTTATGGTAAGACATGACTTATTTTTTTCAGGCCTGATTTATCCTACATATGATGATCCTGTTTTTGGAGGCATGTCCCCGTTTACAGGATTGTTTTACCCGTTCACTCAGTTTTCTGAATCCCTCTCATACCATGTGATTTTTGAAGCTGTCTGATAAGCAAAAGACCACACTACATGGCCAACATACAAGTATCATTAATTGTTACATCTCCCTTTTACGGATCCAAAAATAAATGGAACTTCTGTATTAGAATTTTCCAGTACGGTTCATGAAGGTATACACATTTTGCACACACTTTAATAATGTATTCCATACTTTTTGACACACTTTTTTTTTTTTTTAAACACGTTTGAGTAGTAGTGTCCTACATTTATACCGAAAGTGGGAAGAATTGTGATATTTGGTGTTCAGGTTTTATAATTAGATGTCCGGATTTTTAGCTGGTTGTACTTCATTTTTAAATGCCTTTGTTCATATTTTCAGTGTCTGCAAGTTGAGAGAAATGCTTTTGCAAGGAAGTGGATCTCCTCAGCATGTCTGTTTTTGAGCAGATTCTTTGTAAGGCTTCTTCCATCTTTGTCTTTAGCAGACAGGTGCAGGACCCATTGTTGCTCGTGCAAAGGCAAATGCCCAGTCATTTTGATGACTGCCCCAAAACTGCTTACCCTTGCTCCTGCATGTTTTATTTGCAAGTGCTTTACCGAGGAGAACATGGTGGCGTGGTAGAGACTGCCTTGCCACGAACTGTGGTAGACATTTGGACAGGTACCTGTAGAATGGCTCTTTGCATTCCAGTATGGGCCTAATAAAGTGGAAGTAAAGGGAAGTGGTGTCCTTTTAGTCAAGAGGAGATGTCCTTGATTATTTGTTGAACGAGGTAAAAGACACAGTGGATATGTGGTGCTTTCAGTGGATATGTGGTGCTTAAGGGAAGGTTATCTATAAAGCTGCCTAGGTCTCTAATCAGTGTCCATTTTGAGGGCAGTGCTTGTGGTAAGTGTCCAAAGTCTTGTTTCAGAAATTGTAAAGTGCTGTGTTTTTGGCATTCAGTTCTAGAACATGATCCTGGTACCAGGATTTCATCCATATTAGGTTGACAGGGAGGATCAGTATGTGTGTAGGGGAATTGGTGAAGGCACTGAGCTTGCCATTGTCTGCAGAGTTGGCTAGCCAGAGGCTTTTCATGTCAAATTTGATATTGGAGAAGTAGATGCCAGATAGAAGGGACCCAAAAATAGAACCCCTTGGTGTGTATACCTTTGTTGACAGGTCTCCTAGAGAATAGTGTGCCAACAATTCTGGTTTTCAGTAAGTTGGTAATCCAGTGGGTTATATAGGAATTGAGTCTGATTAGTGTGTCAGTGATGCCAGAGGGGTGTAGTGTCAAACTCCTCAGCTATGTCAAGATGGGCTCTGTGCATGGAGTTCCTAATTTATTGTTTCTTTTCTGTGTTTCTTTCAAAATTAGCTAGTTTAATACATTTTTATAAGGCTTACTTGTTAGGGTCTAGGGAGTGTGTTGGTACTCTGTTCCTGTTTGAGGTCCATGATATGTGTCATCACTTTGCAGTTGATGATAGTGAGGTTAGTAAGTCTGTAATTGTCAGGGTTTCGTGCATTTCCTAATGCAGGTATTTCCAAGCTTCTGGTATTTATGCAGTGGAGAGGTTGTGGTTGAATAGTTTGAGGAAATGTAATAGTGGGTGTTTCATACTAATTAGGAAAAAAGTGCAGTATGTTATCTGGACTCATAGAATCTATGCTTTTGTTTGATCAGAGGTGATTTGAAAGGGGTATATGCTGGATATTTTGAGACGTTTGGAGGCAACAGAGGGATTGAAGCTAAATTTATTTGCAAAGATATCCTAAATCCTCTGAGTCTGAATGAGTGCCGTTAGAGATGAGCGCTGTGTATTAGTTCTGAGGTTCTTTACATAATGGCATATCTTGTGGTTGTTCTTTCATAGCAAATTTTAGTTCATAGTAGCTGTAAAGGATTTGTTCTTTATCCCTTTTGAAGTTGATTGTAACATGCTCAGTTTTTGCTGCGTGTAGAGCCATAAGCTTTTTTTCTTTTATTGTAGTGTTTATTTGTAGTCGAGTTCCAGCTGAGGGACTTGCTTCTAAACTTGATTTCTGTTTGTGGTGAATCAAAATGCGAGCCTCATTTCAACAGTTGAAATGAGAGCATAAAACTTTGTTGATATGTGGCAGTGTTAACTTCTAAGGTCATTGAGGGGTGGAAGAATTAACAGTTTCAGGTAATTCTTGAGTGCAAAGGAATTGACCTTGCAGTTTGTAGAAGTGGTGTGGTTGGTTATTGACTTTTACTAGGATTGTAGGATGATTAAAATCGTGTGGTGATCTGGTTTGACCGGGTGGGGTGGGGGGGCATGATAATGAGCATGGAGCAGGCAGGGGTTTTGCTTATGAGGAAAATATATGAGCATGCAGATGCCTCTAGTTGGGGAATCTTACAGGTGAATGAGTTTGCACTGAAATGCTGAATCTGTGCTCCTTCTAAAGATCGGATTAATGGAGAAGGGGTTGTGGTTTTAAGATGCTTCGTGGGTGACCTTGTCACTTTTTTTAGTTGCTCATTTTGTGGTTTGAAGTCTTGTTTACTGATTTAGGACATGAAGGAGTTCAAGGTAATTGCCCTAGCTGATCAGTATAAAAGTGATAGCATTGCCGATAAAGGCAAATGTCATGATCATCATTACTGCTGTCTATCCTTGCAGGTCTAAACAAGTGTTTGTTAGAAAAGGTAGGTCAGGAGTGTGTGCTGTCATTGCTCTGGAGCCAGGTTTGTGACAACCCAAGTCCATATTTTCCAAAGTTAAAAATTCTTCAGTGGAGGGCATTTCCTTCTTTAGGCACCTAGTGTCGAGCAAGCAGTACAGTGATATTTGCCAAATTTCAATTTGTGTAATAGGTTGGTATTTGACTAGACTGACACTGCTAAAAAAGGCACCTCAGGAATAGGAGTCGTCTTGACCAGAATGTGAAAGCCCTAGAGAGAGAGAGCGGTGCAGGCAACCCTCACCTGTCCAGGCTGACTCACATTGGGACCTCTCAGAAAGACACCAGTAACAAAGCCAATTAGTATAGCCTGCTTATATTGTGGCATTTTTTTGCGATAAGATACAAATAGATATTTTCCTTATTGCCCTGGCAGCATACTCTGAAAGCTTCATGTCCCTCCTCATGTAGTTTGAGGGTGCATCACAAGTCAACCACACTGGCAGTGTCTGTCAGTCATCCTTTGGGCAGAGGTACCCACATGTCATGGTAGTGTGGTGGACTGTAGATGTTCTTCATGTTTCACTGTTGCAGTCCTGACTTGGGGGATTTCCTGCTGTGGAAGCCCTTGGCTGGCCCAACTACCAGAGTAAAAATGTCCCTCCTCCTAAGGCTGGTGGATGCCCTACGCTGATGTCAGTACACTTGGGTATAAAGTGAGCCAGCCAATGCCATGATGTCAGTCTTTTCTTGCCGTCAGAGCCTGAAGCAGTGTCTGTGTGTGTCTCGGTCCGCACCAGAGAGAAGTGTTCTAAAGGTAAGTACCCCATTGGAGAACTCTCTCTTTCTTGCTTAAACTCATGTCAGATAAGGTTAACAATTGTCTTTGCTGTGGTAAGCAAATCCCACACTGAGACTTCCATATTTTGTGTGTCACCTATTATACTTAATAATCATTTACATAAGGTCAAAACCATATCTATCAAACATTTTAATGAAATTGTTAAACATTTCATTATAGTTTGTTACATCAAAAGGACACTTTTATATTCTCAGAACTTGAACTATGTTCAGATTAAGGCAATGTCTGAGAATTGTTCTCAGTTTGTAAAATTTTAAGTTTAGAAAATCTCTTTTCAAAAAGAAGGACAAGTTCTTTCAACAAATGAGTATTATAAAGCTCAGCATAGGACAACTGTTGTAAATTCAATTCTGTATGAAACTCAAAAGTTTTTTTCTTATCAAACAACAAAATGAATCTCATTGTTGAATTGACCTCCGTAGTTTTAGAAGTTTTAGAACACAATTACATTTTTTGAAGGAGAGTTTTAAAAACAAAAAAAAAACGGAGAGGTTGCTATGGGAACAGCTTGCACCCAAGTTTTTTTCAAATTTGGTTTTGTTAGCATGGAAAAATTCAACATATACTCAAAAGTATTAATTCCAAACACACCCACTTGCACCTCAGATTCTTGGATGACATTTTTATATTACGGGAAGGAAGTGTAGAAGGGTTTTTCTTTTCTTGAATACCTGAATAACACTGCTTATTTTCTAACATTCATCTCCACCTGCGATGAGGAGAGGATAAATTATCTTGACACGCAGATGAGACTCTCTCAACTTCTGGGTTTAAGTCAAATATTTATAGGAAACACACTTTTTGCATTTCACTAGCTGTCATCCTCTTTCACAGAAGAAAAGTTTAGTGAAAGGACAATGCATCAGGTTTGCAAGTATGACTTCCCATCAAGGGGACGTGTGGGGAGAATTGGCGAAGTTAGAAGAAATGTTTATTGCAAGAGGTTACCAAGACAATGTTGTCAGTTCCTTGTGTGAGGAGATTTATAGTGATTGAAAGGGTAAAGTCCCTTGGATTACAAGGGTCTTGTTCAGTAGAACAGGCAGGAAAGTTTGAGAAAGCATGTGTAGTTCAATACAGTAATTTCTCTAAAGAACTTAGAGATGGTAAAGACAAATTGGAGCATTTTTAAGGTTAATCCAGGCCTTTTCATTGTGGTTGGTTTGGAAACCACCTTTATTTTTTTTTAAGGTAGCAGTGAGCATGTAGCAATACGGGGGGGTAGTACCACATAGGGTGAATGTTGTAAGCAGTGCATTTGTAATGACCAAAGTGCACTCCTTGAAAACACTTCAAAGTCTAGAGTGATTTTTTAGAAAGGGAATTGTTCTACTCTGGGTGGTTTACCTTCTGCAGATGAAGGCTAGAAAGTTATAACACAAAAAATTATATATATACATCATTAAAATTATTTTACACACAGTTTTATATATACATATTTTTTTTTATACTGTACTATGTATTTTTGTACTATGCTGTAGGTTTAAAAAGAGGTAGATTGTATTAGATACGCTTATCTCTTTATATAGTCAAGTAATGAACTGTGTTTTTTTAGCTTTAAGATATGATTTTTTTTCTTTCATCTAATTAATCAATGAAATGTGTGTTTAAGTACTATATTTTTGTGTTTTTTAAAAATTTATGTTCTGATGAAGTCTCGGTTGGTCAAAAGTGCTCAATCAAGTTTGTGTATTACTCATCACCGAACCTCCCTCTGGCAATTTTTACCTGTGCAACATAGTATTTTTTGGGGGGGTGCATGAATAGGCTTAAAAGGCCCCAGTCGTTGTTAGCCTAGTTACATACACATGAACCTATGGAAGGAGGACACCCCTGCCTAGTTCCTCTGTTCAAACAGTATTTATTGGTCAGGAACCCTTCCACTTTAATTTTTGCCTTCATATGTCCTCTTAATTAACCTCATTATTGTATCTGGGATTGCAAATACTTCCATTGGTGTACTCATAAAATCCCAGCTTAGTCTGTTAGATAATTGATGTTCTTCGTGTTTCACTGTTGCAGTCATCACACTTGGGTTATCTGCCTGCAGGTAGCCCTCAGTCAGCCCGAATACCAGGGACTTAGTATTTCTGCGTTGGATGCTGTCGCTTATTCCATGACGTCAGGTCTTCTGGGGTATAAAAACAGGCAGCCGACGCCATTACACCAGTCTTTCTCACCGAGGAGGAGCCCGAAGCTGAAACAGTTCGCAAGTGCCAGTTGGCCACTACCTGAATTTTCCATTTTTGAGTTGAATAATCCTGAAGTCTTATAAAGCTAAGTACCCTGTTGGGGATCCTTTTTTCTTGCTCTAACTGATGTCAGAAAAAGTTAACAATTGTTTTGCCTGTGGAAAGCAAATACCTCACAGAGATTTTCATTCTTACTGTGTCACCTGTTTAGGCCCAGACCTTGTCGTCCCTCGCTATCGGTTTTGTGCCTTGTTTAACGCCCAAACCATTCGTCGTCGAGCTATCTTTGTCACTAAATTCTTTCGCTCTCGATCACCGTATTCTGAAATGGCTTCAGTAGGCCATCTGACTACCGATCTTCCGAAAAAAGGTAAAGACAGAGAGCGCATAGGTCCAAAACTGCCGATGCTTCCGTTAAGCTAGTCGCCAGTCCACCGGTACACAGTGAGGCGCCTTTGCAGCTCCTGAAGCCTGCTTCTTTGGATTCGCAGGCCTCTACTGAGACCCATTCAGAGTCCGGTATGCCGCGAGATGCTTCTTCGACTATGGAACCTGTGGATGTCTCTACCTTAGATGGGTCTGGAGCCGCTGTGCAGACACCGGCTTCTGAGGGGGTTTTTCGTCCCACCGACTTTCAAATCAAACCGATGACTTCTTTTTTAACCGAAACCTCCAAGTTTCTTGGGCCCAGAGTACGCACTACTCCTAGAAAACCGACCAAAGCGCATGCTCAGGCACCCATGCCACAAAAACAAATGCTTAGAATGGCTGAAGACCTTATTATGCTGATTAGGGGAAGCCAGCCTTCCCCAGCTAAGAGTCAGACTCCTGTCCCCTTCAGTTTCTACAGACCAGGAGTCTGATAACTCTGACTTTTCTGATTATGAAGACATGCCCTTATCCGCCTATGAGGATTCAGATGCAGAAGAATCCATTTCCTTTGCCTCCCCTCCAGAGGATTTCTCTTTTGGTGAAACCTTGCATACGTTAAGAGAGCATTTCCATTGGGAATGCCAGGACTATCCTCAGTCCAAAAAGAGACTCAGAGAATTTTGAGAGTTGTCTCAGCACAGGCCTTTAGCTATACCCCCTGCCCTGGATGTTGTGGATGATGTTTTCATGGAATCCAGTCTTACTCCAGACACTTTACCTCAGGCCCCTATGAAACCAGACAGGCACTACAGAGTACCTGATTCTCACAAGTTTCTTTTCAAGAATCCTACTGCTGATCCAGAGATCATTTCCCAGGGACCTAAAGGTATTAAGACTACTACAGCCAAAAATCCTATCCCTTCGGACAGGGATTCCAGAGCTTTGGACAGATGGGGTAAGAAGGTATATACCGCTGCAACTCTTGCTATCAAGGCATTGAATTGCCAGTTTCACATGCTGAAATACCAGCAACATATTTTGGAACTTATTAAACAAAAAGTGGTAATTTTTTCCAGATTGTGCAGAAAATAATAAAGAAATGCAGGAGCTTATGCAGTCTGCAAACCAAGTTAGTAAGCATACTTTGCAGTGTGGCTTTGATGCCCTGGAAGCATCTTGCAGGGCAGCAGTCACTGGCTCTGTACTGAGAAGACTTGCTTGGCTGAAGGAACAGGCCTTGCCAGATCATGTCAAATCTAAATTACTGTACACTCCTTCAAATAAGGACCGTTTGTTTGGCACCAAAGCAGAAGCAATTCTTAAAAAGATGGAAGAAAAGTCCAACTCTATGCAAACTGTTAAAGAATTCCTACAAGTGCAACCACCTAGATTCAGTAGGCATTGCCCTTCAAAACCCTGATCCTTTTCAGCCCTCTCCAGGCCTTCCCAAACAAGACCCAGGGGGAAACAAACCACCCAGACAACATTCTCAGGGTATGCAGAGACCTAAGCAATGGAGCGTGCCCACCCCTAGAGCAGGGAGTGGTAAGCCACCTCCTTATGGAAAAAGCTCACAATGACTTCTCGACTCTGCTTTACAGCCCTGCCCAATTGCTTTTGCCCCTAGGAGGAAAACTTGCCCTTCATGCAAAAAACTGGATGTCCATCACTCAGGACCGATGGGTCCTCAACATTGTAACCCAGAGGTACAAATTTTATTTCCATTCACTGCCAGCATTGTAACCCAGGGGTACAAATTTTATTTCCATTCACTGTCAGCCCCAAGTGGGTTTTCAGACCTTCCTCCAAACCAGTGGGCAGAGGATTAAAACCAAGTACTTTCCCTGCTCAATATCAGAGCTATACAGCCTGTTCCAATAGAACAGAGGGGTTAAGGATTCTACTCAGGACTATTCCTGTTACCTAGGAAAGATGGCTATTGGCACCCAATCCTGGATCTTTCAATTCTCAACCCCTTGCTGGTGGTACCAAAATTCAAGATGCTTAACCTGCAACAGCTTCTCCCTATGTTAGCCAAGGATGCCTGGTTAGTCACCCTAGACTTAAAAGAAGCCTATCTGCACATCCCCATAAGGGAGTCATGCAGGAAATATCTGTGTTTCAGGACAGGGTCTATGCATAATCAGTTCTCTGCATTTCCCTTTGGCTAATCTACCATACCCAGGGTGTTCACAAAATGCTTGGCTCCAGCCATTGCATACTGCAGGCAGAGAAATATCCAAATTTACCTGTACTTGGATGACTGCCTGATTCAGGCGGACAGTCAGGAGATGCTCCTTCAGCACCTGACATTTGTAAAGCACCTTCTAACTTCATTGGGGTACACCATCAATGAAAAGAAATCACAACTGGTACCCAGTCAAAAGATTATATTCCTGGGAGCAAGCTTGGACTCAACTTCCCAGATGGCATTCCTCACTTCAGAAAAACAGGTCTATCTGACAGACTACTTCAAACAAATGGCCACCAGAACCCAGCTATCTGCAAGAAAAATACTATAAGCCCTAGGGTTCATGGCCTCATGTATTCTGCTAATTCCATATGCAAGACTACATATGAGGAAACTTCAATGGTACTTAAAAAGTCTTTGGTGCCAACATTCTCAGGACCCGGAAACGATCATTCCTGTCGTACCTTGTCTAAGGACAGAGTTCATTTGGTGGGCAGAAGCATGCAACCACATTAAGGGACTGCATTTTACTCAACCCCATGCCGCCCAGACCCTAACCACAGACCCATCAGATTACGCATGGGGGGCTCACATGGCGGGTAAATGTATTCAGGGCCACTGGAGCCCAAGGCAAATTCTCCTGCACTTCAGTCAAAAAGAGATGCTAGCTGTACAGAATGCCCTGACAGCTTTCAGATACCTACTCTTTCCATTACAACTACTGATAAAAACAGACAACACCACAGTTATGTGGTACATCAACAAGCAGGGGGGAACCCATTCTTACCCACTCTGCAGGTTAGCCATGGCCCTGTGCAACACAGCCTTGGACATCAAAGTTCATCTACAAGCTCAATTCCTTCCAGGCAAACAAAATTCACTGGCAGACTTGAGCAGAAATATCCTAGACCCACACGAGTGGAAATTGGAGTCCAGCACCTTCAACCTTCTGATCCAGAAATGGAGGACCCCAGAGGTGGATCTCTTTGCCTCCCCCGACAACCACCAGTTAAGCAAATTCTGCACCAGGTCCCCTCACAGAAGGGCGTGGAAGGTGGATGCCCTATCCTTTCAATGGGAAAACTTCTCAATCTATGCCTTTCCCCCTCTGCCCTGTATCTCAAGAGTACTACTCGATAAAACAAGACAGGCCAAGGACAATTCTGATTGCCTCGAACTGGCTACGCCAGCACTGGCACCCACTTCTGCACAGCCTGAAAAAGGTGCCACCCTGGCACCTTCACCAGACCTCCAAACCTGCTTTCTCAGCAGGAGGGACATATTTTGCATCCACAATTGCAAACCTTAAATCTTGCAGCCTGGCTTATTCCTTAAATATCCCACCAGCAACCCTAAGCAAGCCAGGCGCTGGACGTCATCTTTGAAGCTAGAAGGCCAAGTACTAGGAAATCCTATGCTGAAAAGTGGAAAATGTATTGTTCTTGGATTCAGTCTAAAGGAAAGGACACAGCTCTGCCCTCCTTACCTCTAATCCTGGATTACCTAGCAGAACTACTCCACTGAGGCCTATCCTTCTCCTCCGTTAAGATCCATGCTTCTGCCATTTCAGCTCATTACAATACTGAGCCCCTTCTATTCTCTCACCATCTCATCAAACAGTTCCTGAGGGGGGCAGACAACTTAAGGCCACAAAGGAGAGCACCCACCCCTGCTTGTCACTTTAACTTTGTACTGGAAAAGCTCACGCTTCTCCCTTTTGAACCTGCTGCTTCAGCAGAGTTAAAATTCCTCTCTTGGAAAACAGCCTTGCTTCTAGCCATCACTTCACTAGAAGAGTGGCTGAGTTACAAGCACTGATGGGTGTGGAACCCTTCATTATTTTCCATGCTGACAGGGTTTCCCTCAGACCTAACTCTTCCTTTTTGCCTAAAGTGGTGTCCAGTGTGGCTCTCAACCAACCAATCCATCCATTTGCCAACTTTCTTCCCTAATCCTCAAAATAAAGGGGAAAGGATCCTGCACTCTTTAGACGTGCACAGACATCTCAGGTTCTACCTTGACAGGACTAAGCCTTTCAGAAAATCTGACCAGCTGCTAGTCAGCTTTGCAACAGGGGCAGAGGGCAAGGCCATTTAAAAAAAAACATTTCCAAATGGATAGCACACTGCATCCATTTCTGCTACAAGCACCATGGAAAACCAACCCCTCAGGGGATCAGAACACATTCCACTAGAGCTACATCTACCTCTACACCATTTCTCAGAGGAGTCCCTACAAGGGACATACTGGAAGCTGCTACCT
Organism: Protopterus annectens; assembly: GCF_019279795.1. Classification (NCBI taxonomy): domain Eukaryota; kingdom Metazoa; phylum Chordata; order Ceratodontiformes; family Protopteridae; genus Protopterus; species Protopterus annectens. Next base: position 1,166,977,082 of record NC_056747.1, on the reverse strand, counting down.
GGTGTTCTGTACACACCTTCACCAAGCATTACCACCTGCCTGTCTTTTCCAAATCAGGGCAGGATTTGCTACAGCAGTCTTGCAAGGCCTACTAGCCAGCCGTAACTCTTCTTGAATGCCTCCACCCTTCCTCAGCTTTGGGAATCAACCCAAGTGTGATGACTGCAACAGTGAAACACTAAGAACATAGTGCAGTTATGTACACTTAGCATAAATGTAGATGTTCGAGTGTATTCACTGTTACAGTCCTGGATGTTCTTCGTGTTTCACTGTTGCAGTCATCACATTTGGGTTATCTGCTTGCATTAGCCCTCAGTCAGCCTGATTAACAAAGTCTTGGGTCCTGCATCGGTTGCTGTCTCTTCTTCCATGACGTCAGGTCGTCAGGGGTATAAAACATGCAGCCGACGCCATTACATCTATCTTTTTTGCCGTGCGGTGCCCGAAGCAGAAGCAGTTTGTAAGTGCCGGTCGGCTGACTCCTGAAATTTTCGTTTTCGAGTTTCAAAACTGAAGTCTTCAACTAAAACCTAAGTACCCCATTGGGGAAACCTTTTCGTACACTAAACCGATATCAGTAAAAGTAAATAATTGCATTTCTTGTGGAAAGCAAATACCTCATAAAGATTTTCATTCTTACTGTATTCCTTGCATAGGCCTTGACCAACTACGTACCTCGCTGTCGGTTTTGTGCCTTATTTAAACCACAAAATATCAGTCGTCGGTATATTTTTGCTTTTAAATATTTTGCTGCTTGGTTCAATTATCCAGATATATCTTCAGTAAGCCATCCGACTACTGACATTCCGAAAAAACGCAAAGACAGAGACAGGCCACCTAGGTCCAAAGCTGCCGACGACTCTTCTCCTAAGTCAGTCGCCAGTTCGCCGGTACTCAGTGAGGCGCTTTTGCACACCCTGATACCCGCTACTTCAGATTCGCAGGCCTCTACTGAGACCCATTTGGAGTCTGGTATGCCATGAGATGCTTCAACTGTGGAACCTGCGGATGTCTGTACCTTGGATGGGTCTGGAGCCACTGTGCAGGCACTGGCTTCTGAAGGTGAACTCAGGCCTACTGACTTGCTTATTAAACTGACGCTATCTTCTACTTCAAGGCCTAAAACTAGAACCATGCCTAGAAAACTGACACCCAGACCGCATGGTCAGTCCTGTATGCCTAAAAAACAAATGATAAGAATGGCTGAAGACCTTATTACTTTAATCAGGGCAAGTCAACCTTCTCCCTCTAAGAGACCTAGAACTGTGTTTGCTTATGATACTTCTAACCAGGATTCTGAAATATCTGTTTCCTCTGATGACCATTATTTACCCTTATGTACCTATGAGGATTCTGATGCTGAGGACTCTATTCCCTCTGCTTCCCCCAGGAGGATTTCTCTTTTGGTGAAACCTTGCATACTCTTAGGGAGCATTTTCATTTGGAAAGTCAGGATTTCTCTGATTATAAAAAGAGGCTTAGGGATTTCTTCCTCCTGCCTCAGCACAGGCCTTTAGCTATCCCTCTGGTACTAGACATTGTTGATGATTTTTTGGAGTCTAGCTTGGCCCCTGACTCTCTACCTCCTGCTCCCAGAAAACCTGATAGATATTACAGGGTTCCTGACTCTCACAAGTTCCTTTTCAAAAATCCTACTGCGGATCCTGAGACCATTTCACAGGGACCCAAGGGCATTAAAGGTACTACTGCCAAAAATCCTACCCCTTATGATAGAGACTCCAGGGTGCTGGATAGATGGGGTAAGAAGGTGTATACTTCGGCAACCTTGGCCATTAGGGCCTTAAACTGCCAGTTTCATATGTTAAAGTATCAACAGCATACTATTGGATTGCTTAAACAGAAAATGATGTTGATTCCTGATTGTGCTGAAAATAAGGATTTACAGGATGTAATGCATTCTGCTGAACAAGTTGGAAAACATACTTTGCAATGTGGTTTTGATTCACTAGAGGCATCTTGCAGGGCTGCTGTCACTGGGTCTGTACTTAGAAGGCATGCTTGGCTTAAGGAGCAATCTTTGCCAGAGCATGTTAAAGCTAAATTGCTGGATGCTCCTTTAAATCAGGACCGCCTGTTTGACAACAAAGCAGAAGAAGTTCTTAAAAAGATGGAGGAAAAAGCTAAATCTGTACAAACTGTTAAAGATTTCCTACAAGTACAACCTCCAAGATTTAGTAGGCATTGGCCTTCTAAGAATTGGTCCTTTCCTGCCTCTTCCAGGCCTTTTCAGCCCAAACCCAGATCCAGCAGAACGCCCAGGCTTCAGTCCCAGGGTACACACAGGACTAAGCAGTGGGGGGCCCCCACTTCCAAATCTGGGATTAGTAAAACTTCCTCCCCATTGTAAACGGTCTCAGTGACTTCACTTTAAAACTTCCAAGCACTTCTCAACTGACTGCCCCTTTGGGGGAAAAGATTGCTCTACATGCAAAAAACTGGGAACTTGTTACCCAGGACAACTGGGTTTTAAATATAGTGTCCCAATAATACAGATTTCACTTCCACACATTACCAACCTCAAACGGTTGGCCAGATCAACCCCCAAATCAGTGGGCAGAGGCTCAAAAGCAAGTACTCTCTCTCAAGCATAAAGGCTGTTCAGACTGTACCAGAAGTGGAAAAGGGATAAGGTTTATACTCCAGACTTTTCCTGGTACCCAGAAAAGACAATTCATGGCGTCCTATCCTGGACCTGTCTATTCTAAACACCTTTTTGGTGATTCCAAACTTCAAGATGCTGACTCTTCACCAGTTGCTTACTATGCTAGGTAAAGATGCCTGGTTGGTAACACTCGACTTAAAGGAAACATACCTGCACATCCCAATCAGGGAGTCTTGCAGAAGATACCTACGCTTCAAAGCAGGCTACATAAACTATCAGTTCTCTGCACTGCCCTTTGGCTTATCTACTGCGCCCAGGGTATTCACAAAGTGCCTAGCTCCAGTCATTGCATTTTTCAGGCAAAGAAATATTAAAATATACCCATAAATGGACGATTGTCTAATTCTGGAAGAAAGTCAGGACGTACTTTTGAATCATCTGGCCTTTGTACAAAGGGTGCTAACTTGTGTGGGGTACACCATAAACGAAAAGAAATCACACCTGGTACCCTGTCAAGCAATGATATTCCTGGGAGCAAGCTTGAATACAACTTCCCAGATGGCTTTCCTCACGCCTGAGAAACATTAATTTGACAACCTAATTCAAACTAGTGGCCACAGAATCCCTGCTATCTGCAAGGCAAATACTGCAAGCCTTGGGGTTCATGGCCTCCTGCATTCTTCTAATTCCATATGCAAGACTGCATATGAGGAAACTACAGTGGTATCTAAAAAGCCTATGGTGTCGACATACTCAGGATCTAGAAGCAATTATTCCTATCATACCTTGCCTATGCCTAGAGTTCCTTTGGTGGGCAGAGGCCTACCACCAAAACAAGGGACTGTCATTCACTCTACCCCCTGCTGCCCAAACCCTAACAACAGACTCATCAGTCTATGCATGGGGAGCTCACCTGGCAGGGACGTGCATTCAGGGCAAATGGAACCCAAGTCAAATGCACCTGCATATCAATCAAAAAGAAATATTAGCTGTACAGAATGCTCTGACAGCCTTCAAGGACCACATTCTTTTAGGACAATTAATGGTAAAGACGGACAACACAACTGTTATGTGGTACATAAACAAGCAGGGGATACCCATTCTTACCCCCCTCTGCAGACTAGCCATGGCATTGTGGAACACAGCCTTGAGCTACCAAGTGCATCTACAAGCTCAATTCCTGCCAGGAAAACTAAATACACTGGCAGACGGACTAAGCAGAAACCTCATGGACCCACACGAGTGGAAACTGGAACCAAAGATTTTCAACATGTTGACAAACAAATGGGGGAGCCCAGATGTAGACCTGTTTGCCTCCCCCCAGAACTATCAATTGGAGAAAATTTGCACAAGGATTCCCCACAAACAAGCTTGGAAAGTGGATGCTCTGTCCTTCAGTTGGAAAAACCTATCAATTTATGCCTTTCCTCCTCTGCCTCTCCAAAGTACTACTAAAGACCAAACAGGACAAGCAAAGGACGATATTGATTGCACCAGACTGGCCATGCTAACACTGGTACCCCCCTCTTGCGCAGTGTCACTGTTGGCCCCATGGCACCTGCCTCAGACCCCTACCCTGTTGTCTCAGCAGGAGAACCAGATTCTGTACCCTCAGTTTCAAACCCTGAACCTAGCAGCCTGGCTAATTACCTAATCTTTCCTTTACCATCCCTCAGTAAACCAGTGATGGATATAATTTTAGAGGCAAGGAGGCCTAGCACTAGAAAATCTTATGCTGAATAATGGAAAAGATTCTGTGCCTGGAACCAATTTCAAGGGATGAGCACAGCAGCGCCCAGCTTACCGTAGATTTTAGAAAACTTAACTGAGATGCTTCACAAGGGCCTCTCTCTTTTTCCTCCATCATAATTCACGTCTCAGCCATTTCAGCTCATTATAACACAGAACCTCCTCTCTTCTCTCATCCACTGCTCAAGCAGTTCCTCAGAGGGGCCAAAAATTTGACCACCCAGGAGAGCCCCAACTCCAGCCTGGGACCTCAACTTTGTCTTGGAGAAACTCACTCTTCCTCCTTTCGAGCCAGTTGCTAGTGCAGATTTAAAATACCTTTCTTGGAAAACAGCCTTCCTTTTAGCAATCACTTCAGCAAGAAGAGTATCTGACCTACAGGCCCTTATGGCAGTGAAGCCTTTCATCATCTTTCATGCGGACAGGGCGTCTCTCAGAACCAATCCCTCGTTCATGCCCAAGGTGGTATCCAGTGTGGCTCTTAAATCAGTCCATTTACTTGTCAACCTTCTTTCCTAATCCACAGAACAAAGGGGAATGGATACTGCACTCCTTAGATGTGCACAGACAACTTAGATTTTACTTGGACAGGACTAAACCTCAAAGGAAATCTGCACAACTGCTGGTGGCATTTGCTGCAGGGGCAAAGGGGGAGGCTATTTCAAAGCAAACCATTTCTAAATGAATAGGCCATTGCATTCATTTCTGCTATAAGCAGCATGGTAAACCTATCCCACAGGGGATCAGACCTTATTCAACCAACGCTGCATCTACCTCTACAGCCTTTCTCAGAGGTGTCCCTACTAGGGACATCCTAGAAGCTGCTACCTGGAGTTCTGTACATACTTTCACCAAGCATTACTATCTGCCAATTTTCTGTAAATTCAGAGCTGGCTTTGCCACTGCTGTCTTGCATGGTCTTATAGCTGGTCCCAATGCTATCTAATTTCCTCCTCCCATCCCTAGCTTTGGGAATCTACCCAAATGTGATGACTGCAACATTGAGACACGAAGAACATAGTACAGTTGTATACACTTACCATAAATGTAGATGTTCGAGTGTATTCATTATTGCAGTCCTGGTTACCCTCTATCCAGCCCCCTGACTTTTTTTTTTGGTTATACCTCTACTCTCCTTTACTATGCTTAAAAGCTTTTTGGTTGTTGTTGTGTCTTTCGGCTTTTCCCGGTTAGGGGTCGCCACAGTGGAACTCTGGTCCGCTAATGATTGGTAGTTGATTTTTACGTGCTGAGTTACCAGCCCTGACGCACAACCTTCAACGAAGGTATGCCCATTCACGCATGTCTCCACGCAGAAGACGCTCTAGCTGAGAATCGAACCGGACAGCGTCTTACTGTGAGGTGACAACGCTACCTCAGCACCACCACCGCAGTCTCTTAAAAGCTTTTTGGTGTATTTGCTTTTTTATTGGAGGTATATCCTTGTGTATATGTGTGTACATATATATATATATATATGTATCATCATCATCTTCTTTCGGCTGTTCCCATTAGGGGTCGCCACGGCGGATCACCTGTTTCCATTTCTTCCTGTCCTCTGCATCTTGCTCTGTCACACCAACCACCTGCATGTCCTTTCTTACCACATCCATAAACCTCATTTTAGACCTTCCTCTTTTCCTGGTAGCTTCATCCATAGCATCTTTTTCCCAATATACTCACCATCCCTCCTCAGCACATGTCCAAACCAATGTAATCTTGCCTCTCTGGCTTTGTCTCCAAACCTTCCAACCTGGGCTGACCTTCTAATATACTTATTCCTAATCCTGTCCACCCTCGTCACACCCAGTGCATATCTTAACATCTTTAACTCTGCCACATCCAGCACAAACTCCTGCCATTTTGTCAATGCCACTGTCTCCAACCCATATAACATAGCTGGTCTCACTACCCTCTTGTACACCTTCCCTTTCACTCTTACAGGTACTAGTCTGTCACAAATCACTCCTGACCCTCTTCTCCACCCACTCCATCCTGCCTGTACTCTTCTTCACCTCTCTTCCACACTCACTGTTACTCTGAACTATTGACCCCAAGTATTTAAACTCATCCACCTTCACCACCTCTACTCCTTGCATCCTCACCATTCCTCTATCCTCCCTCTCATTTACACACATATATATTCTGTCTTAGTCCTGCTGACCTTCATTCCTCTTCTCTCTAGAGCATATCTCCATCTCTCCAGGGTCTCCTCCACCTGTTCCCTACTCTCACTACAGATCACAATGTCATCTGCAAACATCATAGTCCACGGGGGCTCCTGTCTGATCTCGTCTGTCAACCTGTCCATCACCATTGCAAATAAGAAAGGGTTCAGAGCTGATCCTTGATGTAAACCCACCTCCACCTTAAATGCATCCGTCACTCCCACCGCAGACCTCACCGCTGTCACACTACCCTCGTTCATATCATGTACCACTCTTACATACTTTTCTGACACTCCTGACTTCCTCATGCAATACCACAACTCCTCTCTAGGCACCCTGTCATATGCTTTTTCTAAGTCTACAAAAACACAATGCAACTCCTCCTGACATTCTTTGTACTTCTCCATCAACACTCTCAGAGAAAACATTGCATCTGTAGTGCTCTTTCCTGGCATGAAATCATACTGCTGATCACTAATCATCATGTCCCTTCTTAACATAGCTTCCACTACTCTTTCCCATAACTTCATGCTGTGACTGATCAATTTCATCCCTCTGTAGTTACTACAGCTCTGCACATCACCCTTATTCTTAAAAATCAGTACCAAAACACTTTTCTCCATTCCTCAGGCATCCTCTCACTTTCTAAGATTTCATTAAACAATCTGGTTAAAAACTCCACTGCCATTTCACCTAAACACCTCCATGCTTCCACAGGTATGTCATCTGGGCCAACAGCTTTTCCATTCTTCATTCTCTTCATAGCTATCCTTACTTTCTCCTTGCTAATCCTTTGTACTTCATGATTCACTATCCCTACATCATCCAACCTTCTCTCCCTCTCATTCTGTTCATTCATCAACCCCTCAAAGTACTCTTTCCATCTCCTCAACACACTCTTCTCGCTTGTGAGTGTTTCCCTCATTATCCTTTATCACTTTTACCTGCTGCACATCATTCCTAGCTCGGTCCCTCTGTCTAGCCAATCAGTACAGGTTCTTTCTCCCTCCTTAGTGTCCAACCTTTCATACAACTCTTCATATGCCTTATCCTTAGCCTTCGCCACCTCTCTCTTTCCCATGCACCTTATCTACTTATACTCCTGTCTACTTTCTTCAACTCTCTGACAATCCCACTTCTTCTTTGCCAACCTCTTTGCCTGTATACTTTCCTGTACTTCCTCATTCCACCACCATGTCTCCTTGTCGTCCTTCCTCTGTCCCGATGTGATACCAAGCACCTTTCTAGCCATCTCCCGTACTAGCTCTGCTGTAGGTACCCAACTATTTGGTAACTCTTCACTGCCACCTAGTGCCTGTTTTAACTCATCCCTGAGCTCCACCTCGCAATTACCCTTTTTCAGTTTCCACCATTTGATCCTTGGTGCTGCCCTCACACTCCTCCTCCTCTTCTTGATCACCAACGTCATCCTACAAACTACCATCCTATGCTGCCTAACTACACTTTCTCCGGTCACCACTTTACAGTCTCCAATCTTCTTATATATATATATATATATATATATATATATATATATATATATATATATATATGTTTTATTGCTTCCCATTAAGGGGGCATCTGACATCTGGGGCAAGAAAAACTGATGTAATGACGTCGGCTGCATGTTTTATACCCGACTACCTGACGTCACGGAAAAAGAGACAGCAACCGATTCAGGACCCAAGACTTTGTTAATCAGGCCGACTAAGGGCTACTGCAAGCAGATAACCCAAATGTGATGACTGCAACAGTGAATACATTCGAACATCTACATTTATGTTAAGTGTACACAACTGTACTTTATTTGCTCAACCGATGTTAGACTCAAGCCGACAACTTTTTTTTAACCAAAATTGCCTAGTTTCTAAGGTCCAGAGTACGCAGTACGCCTAGAAAACAGATGACCAAAGCACATGCACCTGCTCCCATGCCAGAAAAACAAGTGCTTAGAATGGCTGAAGATCTTATTACGCTGATTAGGAGAATTCAGCCTTCTCCTGCTAAGAGACAGAGTCCAGTCCCCTTCAGCTTCTACAGAACAGGAGTCCGATGACTCTGAAATTTCTGATTATGAAGACATGCCTTTATTTGCTAATGAGGATTCAGATGCAGAGGAATCCATTCTCTCTGCCTCCCCTCCAGAGGATTTTTCTTTTGGTGAAACCTTTAATACCTTACAAGAGCATTTCCACTGGGAGTGCCAAGACCGTCCTCAGTCCAAAAAGAGATTCACAGAACTTCTAGAGCTGCCTCAACACAGGCCGTTAGCAGTACCTCCTGTCCTGGATGTTGTGGATGATGTTTTTATGGAATCCAGTCTTACTCCTGACACTTTACCCCCTGACCCTAGGAAACCAGAGAGGTACTACAGAGTACCTGACACTCACAAATTTCTTTTCAATAATCCTACTGCTGAACCAGAGACCACATTTCCCAGTGGCCTAAAGGTATCAAGGCTACTACAGCCAAGAATCCCACCCCTTTGGACAGGTATTTTAGAGCTTTGGACAGATGGGGTAAGAAGGTATATACCTCTGCAACTCTTGCTAGTAGTGCATTGATTTGTCAATTTCATATGCTGAAGTACCAGCAACATATTATGGAACTTATTAAATAAAAAGTGGCAACCTTTTCAGACTGTGCAAAAAATAAAGAATTGTAGGAACTTATGGACTCTGCAACCCAAGTCAGGAAGCATACTTTGCAGTGTGGCTTTGATGCCATAGAAAAATCTTGTTGGGCAGCTGTCACTGGCTCTGTACTGCGAAGACATGCTTGGCTGAAGGAGCAGACCTTGCCAGACCATGTCAAATCAAAGATCTGAAGTAGTTAACTTAATTTGTGCAGCAACCTGTGGGATTCGGATCCGACCTCGGATCCGAGTTGGCAGCTTTCAGCAGCTTTAGATCCGAGCTCTAAGCTCCTCCCCCTACCCATAATCCCCTGCCAACCCTGACTGACCCCAGATCTAGTTTGCCTCGGTTTACTTCAGCCGCTTGATCCCGAGTTCCAGGCGTTGTTCATAATTTTCATGAGAAAATTTAACTTTTCTAACCCCTTTTCTTAACTTTTGATGTGATTGTGTTTTCAGGTCCCTTATCCCTTAGAACCACCTTAGTTTAAATTATTTTGTCCTATATTCTAACCTCCCCCCTCCCGTCGTGGTTCCGTCAGGGTTGTGTGTGTGTGTGTGTGTGTGTGTGTGTGTGTGTTTGGGGCCTAGTGTGTGTGGTTTTTTTCCTTCTAATATGTCTGAGGCCCCAAAGTTAGTGTTTTCGAAGTGCACCGAATGTGGCCATAAGCTGTCCCCAGCGGATGGCCACACTCTGTGTGTGATGTGCCTTGAAGTTGAACACCTGTCCTCTGGTTGTACCATCTGTGCAGTGTTCAACCCCAGGGCACTCAAGGACCGGAGGTCTAAGCTGATTCTGGCGGGTCTTCTGCCCCCGAACTAGGCTTCTACCTCCAGTCCTCCCGTGGCTCCTGCTGCGGTGGCCGCCACTCCTGCTTCCCTCCCCCCGGCCGGGACTCAACCTCCCGCCTTAGGCCCGGAGGAGAGGGAGGCTAGGAAGGAAAGGAGGAAGGAGAAGTACCACAAGCGGAGGGCCGAGGCCTCTACTTTGGCCCCCCCCCCGGCTAAGTGGGCTTCTCCCTCCAGGACTTCTGGGTCTCCTCCTTTTCTGATCCGGTCCCCGTATTTTTCACCGGGTCCTGAGGAGGAGGAGACCCGATCTCCGTCGAGGTCATCGAGGCGACACTCCCGTCCCGCCTCGTCGAGATCTACCCGAAGTCTCACCGATGCAGATTTGGACCGGATGATGAGAAGATTCCTCCATGCCCAACTGCAGATGGGAGTGCTTCTGCCCCCCCCCCCCGGGGGGGAGCTCGACCCCCTTCTTTGCCCCGATAGCTCTTTCTCCATCCCGTTTCCCGGGTTCGGAGTCTTCGGAGCCGGGCAGCCTTGGAGCCGGGGGGTGTGTCGGTGCCGATAGTCTCGGGTACTTCGGCTCCGACACTTCCCTCGAGTCTGTCGGGTCCATTCTCTTCGGATCCGAACTCGGAGCCGAGGGCTGAGCTTCAGATCCGGCGGTATCGGAATGGCTTCGGCTTCATCCATGTCGTAGCATGCTGGTCCGTCGGATCCGATTGCTTCGGCGCCGGCCCCCATCCGTCCGTTGGATCTGAGGGAGGGTCTGCTCTCAGATCCCAGAGAGAGCAGCTCTCCCTCGGCATTCGATGTGGTGGAGAGGGTTCTGTCGAGGGATTCCAGGCCCCCGGCCCTTGTCACGACTCCACCCTGCACTCCTTCTCAGTTGGGTCTGACTTCCATCACCCGGCCCCAGGGACAGCCTGCTCTAACGTCCCAGGTAGTTCCATTGGAACAAGACGTTGCGGGTGAGACCCCATCGGACAACCCCTCCGAGGAGGTTCCTCACAAGCGAACGTGCAAGAGGAGGCACCTGGACTCCCCCGAGTCCTTGACTGAGGACACGGATTTGGAGAAAGGTGAAGGCTCCCCAAGATCACCCCCCGAAGATGTCTCATTTGGTGACATCATGGAGATGCTCAGAATTAGGGGGGGGGGTGGTCTGCCCCAAAGCCTACCTCGGACAAATCCATGTTCCTGGAGGCGTTTGAAGCAGGCCCGTCTACCTCTTGGATGTCCCCTCCGGCCGACCCCCTGGTAGACTTGATTACTACCAGGGCGTGGAAGGAGCCGGACACTGTGGAGCCAGTCCCCAAGCACCCGGACAAGATTCTCAGCCCACCCTCCGACAAATCCCACTGGAGCAAAGGCCCCCCTGTAGATGCCATGTTGGTGGCGGCGGCCACCAAGAGGGAACTTGCTCAGGAGAGCCCCTCTGTTCATCCCCCGAGCAAGGAATCTCGGTCGATGGACTGCCTAGGGAAGCAGGTGTTTAGTTCGGCTACCTTTTCTGTGAGGTCGTTGAACTACATGGCACATGTGCTACGGCTGCAGCGGGACCTTATCAAAGAGTACGCTGCGTCGCCCCCCGAGTCCATGTCGGCGGAGGACAAACAATTGCACTCCACCCGGATGGCCACTCTGTGATCCATATCCAACACCTCTATGCGGCTACTGTCTCATGCCACGGAAGGAGCCGCTAGAGCCAGCTGACCGGGCCTCGTTATGAGACGTCAGGCCTGGCTCCGGCACTGTGATTTCGTGGAACCCTTTAAGGCGTCTTTCGCTAATGCCCCTTTTGATGGTTCTGCCCTCTTCGGCAAAACCATGCGAGATACTTTGGTCCAGAGCGAAAAGGACGTGAAGACATCTGCCATCGGAGTCTGCTTCTCTGCACCCCAGAGGTCCTTCTTTAAGAACCAAAAGGGACAGAAGAAGATGTGGTTCCAGAAGTCGCAACAGTCTCATCCCGCTCCGGACTCCCAGCCCCTCTGTGGCAGAGGAGGGCAGGGTGGACACCGCCCTAGAGGCAGAGGGGGCCCGTGGAACTTTGGATCCAGAGAACCCTTCTCGGACCAACCCACGCAACACCACTGAGGGGTTGCCCGACTGCTCCACTCTGGAGGCAGTCGGGGGGGCGTTTCTCGAAGCACCCAGCAGCTTGGGAGTCCATCATGACAAACCGCTGGGTGCTTCGCATCATATCCAGAGGATATCAGATTCCCTTCTCTCGTTACCCACGCAGCCCCAGATACCTCCCCGATGTCCCACCCGATCAGAGGGAGGCTGCAGCAATGGAAATCCAACACTTGCTGGAAAAAAGAGCCATCCAACACGTCCCCCCAGACCAGTGCGGGTCCGGGTTTTACTCCAGGTTCTTCTTGGTGCCAAAAAAGACAGGGGACTTGAGACCAATCCTCGACCTCTCTTCCCTGAATCTGTCAGTAACCAAAGAGAAGTTCTGCATGGTCACTCTTCAATCCATTCTCTCCCTTTTACGGGAGAATGATTGGATGTGCTCTATAGACCTCAAGGATGCGTACTACCACATTCTGATGGAAAGGCGATCCAGGAGGTTCCTCCGCTTCTGGCTAGGAGACAGTCATTACCAATTCAGGGTTCTCCCCTTTGGTCTCACCACAGCCCCCAGGGTGTTCACCAAAGTGTTAGCAGTGATAGTGGCCCACCTGAGGCTCCAGGGAATTCAGGTCTTCCCGTACCTGGACGACTGGCTCCTGACCACCCCGACAAGGCATCTACTCTGTGCAGCCAGAAACTACTTTTTTGGTCTAGCTCCCCGGCTGGGGATCACTATCAACATAGAGAAGTCGTCTCTTACTCCGACTCAGACTATAGACTTCATAGGGGCCAGATTAGACACAAACAAACTCCTAGCTTTCTTGACCTCAGACCGGCTACTAACCCTGAGGCTACACGTGCAAGCCATTCTGCAATCTCTTGCTCCCTTGGCGGAATTGGTCCTGAGGGCGGCAGCAATCAACCTATTGCCAATGGCTCGATTGAACATGAGGGTCTTACAATGGACCCTTCAGGTGCAGTGGTCCTTTCTTCACTATCCTCTGAGCCATCCCGTTCCACTCAGCAGGGCTTGCAAGAGGGCCTTCCTATGGTGGCTCCAATCCCCGGACCTCCAGCAAGGACACCCCTTTTCTATGACCCCCTCCACTAGCCACGGTGACCACGGACGCCTCCCGCCTCGGGTGGGGGGGGCATTGTTCGGGCAGGACAGTCCAAGGCATGTGGGACCTTACGGAGACCTCACTGCATATCAACGTCCTAGAGATGAGGGCAGTGCTGTTAGCGTTGCAAGCACTTCAGGACCTTTTTCCTGTAGGAACGATTGCGATTCAGACGGATAATATGTCAGTTGTCTGGTACATCAACAAACAGGGGGGGAACCAGGTCTTACCCACTCTGCCGAGAGGCCATGAGGGTGTGGGAATGGGCGATCTCCACCAACCGCTTTCTCGTAGCAATGCACATTCCGGGATGGTCCAGCATCCTAGTGGACAAACTTAAGTCGCACCATCCTATTGCCATACGAGTGGTCTCTGAATCCCGAGATAGCGAATCAGATTTTCGCCAAATGGGGTCAACCCTGTTGCGATCTCTTTGCCTCTCCCTCGAACGCAAAATGTTGTGACTACTACGCTCTCATTTTCCCCTCCGGGGAACCCCCAAGAGACGCTCTGGTGCATGCTTGGCCTCCCGGTCTTATTTATGCTTACCCTCCTCTTCCCTTGATGCTTAAGTTTCTTCAGAAAGCCAGTCGGTTGGGGAACAGGATTATCTTCATTGCCCCGTTTTGGCCTTGTCAAACCTGGTTCCCTTACCTTTGGTCTCATTTGGTGAATCCTCCTTGGATTCTGGATCCCAGTCCGTATCTAATATCCCACCCCCTAGATCTCCCAGACCCGAACCTGGTCAACCTCACGCTCACAGCTTGGCTGCTCCAGTTCCACTCATAGCTAGGACTCCCGGCATCTCTTCCCCAGTTAAAACTATTCTAGTAGCAGCGCACAAGCCTTCTACTAGAAAGATCTATAGCAGCAAATGGAAACGTTTCTCCATTTGGGCGAAACGCAAAAATTTGGATCCTTTTACAGCTCCCTTGCCCGCTGTATTAGACTTTCTGTCAGGACTGTTCCATCAGGGGGCTAGCTCCTCCACAGTCAAGGTTCAACTAGCAGCTATCTCTCATTATCACGTGGGAAACGAACTGGGTCCTTTGATCACCACGAAATTATGAAAGACCTTTTTAAAGGGCACCTTTCTGCTCAGACCGCCAGTGAAGGATGTTGTCCCTCCTTTGGATTTAACGCTGGTGCTTCAGGCCTTGACAGCTCCCCCGTTTGAGCCTGCAGCTACAGTAGATCTTAAATTCTTGTCATGGAAAACGGCCTTTCTTGTCGCTATCACCTCGGCTCGAAGGGTCTCTGAACTACAGGCCCTCTGTGTAAAACCCTCATACTTGACCTTTCACAAGGATAGAGTTTACCTCAGGACCAATCCCTCCTTTCTTCCCAAAGTTGCCTCTGAGTCTAATATTAACCAGTCCATCAACCTGATGGTCTTTTTTCCTAATCACCATAACAAAGGGGAATACAAATTACACTCATTGGATGTGCATAGACAACTTCGCTTCTACATCCACAGGACATCTGGTCATAGGAAATCCGATCAGTTGTTTGTCTCCTTTGCCAAATTTAATTTGGGTAAATCTGTGTCTAAAGTCACACTGTCTAAATGGATTTTGCAGTGTATCCTTTTATCATATGAAAGTTCGGGCAGGCCCGCACCTCAGGGAGTCCTAGCCCACTCTACTCGTTCTGTGTCTACCTCTGCGGCTTTTAGAGCTAGAGTCTCTTTGGATGATATTTGCTCGGCAGCCACTTGGGCCTCATCTCATACCTTTATCAATCACTATAAATTGGACATCGTCTCCAGAGGGAGAGCATCCTTTGGCTCTGCAGTGCTTCGGAACATCCTTCCATGAAGGCCACCCAAGATTTAGGTAGCTGGGGACTCTGTCCCATAGGTTGCTGCACAAATGAAGTTAACTACTTCAGGTTAAGAAGTTATGTACTCACCATAATGTTCCATCTAAGTAGGTAAACTTCATTTGTCAGCAACCGTCCCTCCCTTCTGCCCCCTCACTTGTGAATGTCTTCATACTCAGGTCCATGGGGTTTACCCACTTATCTTGAGAATGATAATTTTATAGCAGTCTCTGCTGTTGGGCAAACTTGATCTGAGGTCGGTCAGGGTTGGCAGGGGATTATGGGTAGGGGGAGGAGCTTGGAGCTCTGATCTAAAGCTGTTGAAAACTGCCGGCTCTGATCCGAATCACATAGGTTGCTGACAAATGAAGTTTACCTACTCAGATGGAACGTTATGGTGAGTACATAACTTCTTATTACTAGACACTGCTTTGAATAAGGACTTTTTGTTTTGCACCAAAGCAGAAGAGGTTCTTAAAAGATGGAAGAAAAAGCTAAGTCTATGCAAACTGTTAAAGAATTCTTACAAGTGCAACCCCCTGATTCAGTAGGTAATGCCCTTCCAAACACTGGTCCTTTCCAGTCCCCTTCAGGCCTTCTCAAACCAGCCCCAGGGGAAACAGACCACCCAGACTTCAGTCTCAGGGTATGCAGAGATGTAAGCAATGGAGTGCCCCCACTCCTAAAGCAGGGAGTGGTAAGCCACCTCCTTACGGAAAAAGCTCACAATGACATCTTTATTCCACTCCCCAGCCCTGCCCAGTTGCTTGTGCCCTTAAGAGGAAAACTTGCCTTTCATGCAAAAAAATGGATGTCCATCACTCAGGACCGGTGGGTCCTCAACATTGTATCCTAGGAGTACACATTTCATTTCCATTCACTGCCAACCCCAAATGGGTTTCCAGACCTTCCTCCAAACCAGTGGGCAGAGGCTCAAAACCAATTACTTTCCTTGCTTAATATCAGAGCTATTCAGCCGGTTCCAGTAGAACAGAGTGGTCAAGGATTCTACTCCAGACTCTTCCTGGTATCCAGGAAAGATGGCTCTTGGTGCCCAACCTTGGATCTTTCCATCCTCATCACCTTTCTGGTGGTACCAAAATTCATAATGCTTACCCTGCAACAGCTTCTTCCTATGCTTGCCAAGGATGCTTGGTTAGTCACCGTAGACTTGAAAGAAGCCTATCTGTATATCCCCATAAGGGAATCATGTAGGAAGTATCTACGTTTCAAGGCAGGGTCTATGCATCGTCAGTTCTCTGCACTTCCCTTTGGCTTATCTGCTGCGCCCAGAGTATTCATAAAATGCCTGGCTCCAGCCATTGCATACTGCAGGCAGAGAAATATCCAAATTTACCCGTACTTGGACTGCCTGATTCAGGCGGACAGTCAGGAATTGCTGCTGCAGCACCTGACATTTGTGAAAAACCTTCTCACTTCCTTGGGGTACACAATCAACGAAAAAAAAATTAAACTGATACCCAGTCAAAAGATTGTATTCCTGGGAGCAAGCTTGAACACAACTTCCCAGATGGCATTCCTCACCTCAGAAAAATAAGTCTGTCTGACAGACTACTTCAAACAAATGGCCACCAGAACCCAGCTGTCAGCAAGAAAAATACTGCAAGCCCTAGGGTTCATGGCCTCATGTATACTGCTGATTCCATATGCAAGACTGCATATGAGGAAACTCCAATGGTACTTAAGTCTTTAGTGCCAACATTCTCAGGACCTGGAAAAAGTCATTCTTATAATACCCTGTCTAAGGACAGAGTTCCTCTGGTGGGCAGAAGTATGGAACCACAACAAGGGACTGCCATTTACTCAACCCCAAGCCGCCCAGACCCTAACCGCATACGCATCAGTCTATGCCTGGGGGGCACACATGGACGTAATATGTATTCAGGGCCAGTGGAGCCTAAGTCAAATTCATCTGCACAGCAACCAAAAAGAGATGCTAGCTGTACAGAATGCCCTGACAGCTTTCAGATCCCTACTCTTTCCAGGACAACTGCTAATAAAAACAGACACCACAGTTGTGTGGTACATCAACAAGCAAGGGGGAACCCGTTCCTACCCACTCTGCAGGCTAGTGTATGGAACACGGCCTTGGACGTTCAAGTCCATCTGCAATCTCAATTCCTGCCAGGCAAACAAAACTTATTGGCAGATGACTTAATCAGAAATCTCCTAGACCCACACGAGTGGCAATTGGAGCACAGCACCTTCAGCCTTCTGATCCACAAATGGGGGACCCCAAAGGTGGATCTCTTCACCTCCCTTTACAACCACCAGCTCAGCAAATTCTGCACCAATAGATCAAAAGCACCAAAAATCAGGAGAAAAGCAGGTCTTTTAGCGTAAAATGATTTAATTCTCTATTCGTCAAAGGCGACTTAATCAGAAATACAACTCGCTACTACAAAAACACACTTAAAATACTGTCAGCAAGTGAACAATTAATTGTATAAGAAGCTGTTCAGCTCGTAAAACAGTTATTCAATTGAAGTGAACCATCAGTTAACTTAGTCCCATAGACTACTATTTGCAGTAAAAAAATGCATCTAAATAAAAACTTTATTTTTTAATGTTAACTTTTCTGTTTTTTTTTTTTTTTAAATAATTTATATTGACTGTGTCATTCAGCCCAGGATGTATGTAAGAAGCCAATCTCAGTTTCCATACTGCTTCTTTCTGTTCTACTTTTTTTTCCTATAATCACCTCCCCTGATGTCCTTGTTCACTTACTCAAGAACCGAGAAGGTGAACTTTTTCCAATTGATGCACTTAGTGGAATGCTTGTACAAGGCATTATTGGCATTTTTTGTTCTTATAGCGTACAAATGTTCCAGAATACGTGTCTTCAAACTTCTAGTGGACATTCCCACATAGAACACTGGACATCCACTACACATAGCCAAATAGACAATACCTTCACTATCACAATCTAGTCTACCTGGAACGGTGATGTTGAAATCAAGGTGTCGCAAAAAATATAATTACCAGCGTGGATGTACCTACATACTTTACATCCCATACACTTTGGTATTGGTATTTGCTTTTTACTGGTGGTGTTTTCCCCACCATAACCTTGCTCCCTATTTGGGGGGCTCCTGACATTTGGGGCAAGAAAAACTGATGCAATGGCGTCGGCTGCCTGTTTTTATACCCCTGACGACCTGACATCAGTCCTGGAGCGACAGCATCTGACGTAGAAATACCAAGTCTCTCGTATTTAGGCCGACTGAGGGCTACCTGTAGGCAGATAGCCCAAATGTGATGACTGCAACAGTGACTGCACTCGAACATCTACATTTATGGTAAGTGTACACAACTGTACTTTTTGCTGTGCCATACTCGCAGTATCAGTTTACTACCTTGCCTTTAGGTTTATCTGCAGCACCAAGGGTATTTACAAATTGTCTAGCCCCAGTCGTAACCTTCAGCAGAACAAAAAGCATTCAAATCTTCCCATACCTGGACGAAGTCCTCATCTAGGCAGGGGAAGCAAGTACCTTAAAGACCCCTCCAGTTCATCGTTTTCCTCCTAGGAAGCCTGGGCTTCACAGTCAACCTACTCAAGTCCTCCTTGACTCCTTCCCAAGACCAAATCTTTTTGGGTTGCTGAATACACACAGATCTAATGAAGGCCTTCCTCCCACCAGAAAAGGTCACTTCTCTGACTGGCTTCTTTCAGGATCTTCTAGTGGACTGCATTTCAGCCAGAAAATTCCTTTGCCTGCTGGGTCTGATGGCAGCCACTCTTCCCATGTTGCCACTTGCCAGGCTGCACATGAAGTTCCAAAGGTATTTGAAGAATGTTTGGTCCCAGCACGCCCATCCCCTAAACTTTCAGGTGCCTTTCATTCCCTGCCTAAAGAAAGAATTAAGGTGGTGGATTCAGCAAATCCACTTGAATCCAGGACTCCCATTACAGCCTCTCACGGCTGTTCCAACAGATGCATCAGATCTGGATGGGGGGTGGTCACTATGAATGGACTCAGGGTGCAGGGCCAGTGGGAGCCCTGCTTTCAGAGAAAATGCATCAACATCAGGGGAAATGACAGCTCTTCTCCTAGCCCTGAAGGCATTCCTTCCCCTCATACATCCAGGTCCCCTCAAAATCTTCAGACACCAGAGTACTGTAGTACATCAACAAGCAGGGGAACCAAGTCTTTCTTACTCTGCAGACTGGCCATACAAGCATGGGAGTTGGCTACTCAATCCAGTGTAACACTACAGGTGGTGTACATCCCATCACAGAGCAATGATCAGGTGGATGCCCTCAGCAGATCATTGTCTCAAAATCATGAATGGATGTTGCACAGAGATGTTTTCTTGGACTTAGTTCACCAGTGGGGCACACCACCGATAGATCTATTTACCTCCCCTCAGAGCAGACAACTACAGCTATTCTGCTCAAGGTTCCCCTCCCCACAAGCTTGGAGAAGAAATGCCATCTGAATTTCCTGGAAGGGAATGTTTTTGTATGTACCCCCCCTTCCCCCTAATACAGAAGGTTCTGCTGACAATTCTGCAGGATAAGCCAAAAGAATCTTGTCGGTGACCCCCTGTTGGCCACAGCAGCACTGGTTCCCCCTTCTTTTGTCACTAGCCAAAGGCAATCGCCACAAGTTGCCTCACAAGATGGACCTCATCACACAACAGAAGAGCTCTCTCATCCATCCACACCTGCAAACTCTCAGCCTTACCCTGTTTGATAAACTTTTGACCCCTTTTAGACGCCTTTACTTTGAGGACGTGCTAGCTGTCCTGCAGGAGGCCAGGAAACCTACTACTAGGAGATCCTATTTATCCAAATGGAAAAGTTTCTCTAGTTCACATCTTCAAAGGCAACTAGACCCCTTTCAGGTGGATACATCTCTAGAGTTTCCCTATCTGTGTGAGCTCCTAAAATCTGAACTTTCATATTCTTCAGTGAAAGTCCATTTGTTGGCTATCTTAGCTTGTTTACCCCTCTATCCACCCTTATTGTCCAGATTAGAGGTGAAGCTCTTTCTCAAGGGGGTCCTTTACATCAGACCACTGAGAAAACCCATCCCTCCTCCTTGGGACTACTACTCCGTTAAAGATGTGTTCCTGGGAAAACTGTTCTGCTTGTAGCCCTAACTTCGGCCAGAAGAGTTTGAGTTACAAGCACTCACGACTATTCCACCTACCTCATTTTTCATAAGGATAGGGTCTCTGTTCATACTAACCCCTCATTCATGCCTAAAGTGGTCAGTGAACTTTCCCTTAGCCAGTCCGTTCATTTACCCACCTTCTTTCCCTCACCACAGAGTGACAGGGAGAGAGTGCTCCATTCCCTGGATGTTCACAGGCAACTTAGGTTCTATTTGGATAAGACCAACAACATCAGAATGTCCAACCAGTTGTTTATATCCTTTCACCCCAAGGCTCTGGTGAAAGCTGTATCCAAACATACTATATCTTCATGGATCTCCAAAACTATGTCCTTCTGCTACTCCTTCCATGGAAGACAGTTACCCCACATGGTGAGAGCCCACTCTACCAGAGATGTGGCCACTTCCGTCACATTCCTTAAAGGCTTAGATACAGCCACCATCCTAGAGGCAGCTACATGGTCCTCAAACCACACTTTCACTAAACACTACAAATTGGATTGTATATCTAGAGCTAGGGCAGGATTTGCTAAAGCCATCTTGCATGGATTCTTGGAGACTGCTTCATCTTCCCCCACCCATATCACTGGTTGAGCTTTGGTACTCTCCCACATGTGAGAATACTGCAACATGAGAACAGAAGGAGACAGAATGGTTGTGTAAAATCTTACCATAGCCATAGATGTCCTTCTCTTCCATATTGCAGTATTCTTATCCCTCCCTCCTACCCCTTGTAGGCACTTTTCCATTATGTAGATGGGATGTTTTTCAGCTGACCTTAGACTATTGTCTGAGTGGGCATTCGGTCCTGAGGTCTGTGCATGTGGATGTCGTATTTATGGCCCTCGGTTTATGGTCCCTGCGTGTGACGTCCCATGCACCTTACAGCAGCCTGGCTAAGCTTCTGTATATCAGCCGGACATTCGGGTCACCTGAAGCAGAGGATCCTACATGTGAGAATACTGCAACATTTAAGAGAAGGACGGCCATGGTTATGGTAAGATTTTACACAATTCTTTCTTAATGCACACACTATTTCTTATATAATTCAATTCTTTTTCCTTGATTACACTTTTAAGGCCATTTCCATTTCAGCGAAATATGGGTAGACTAAGAATTATGATAAAATTATTGTTCTCACCTTTTGTACATGACAGTTTTTTGAATGTGCATTTCCAACTTTTGCTTTACTTGCACACAGGCAGGCTGATCTTTATACAGTTATTTTCATCTCTGTTTAAACCTGTGTCATGTTTTCAAGACTTTTTGCTTTATTGAAAAACCTCGAACAAAAAAAAATAAATACATGATCTGTACAGACAAAACTATAATCATTTTTAACAAATGAAGTTTAAACCTCTGGATATAAGTAATTGCCCAAACTGACAGCTACACCCACAAGCACTTCTTTATATCTATTTTTTTTTTAAAGCACGTCTTAATATCTTATGTCAAGGACATTAATCTTGACCTCCACCCTTGTAAAAAGCAAGGGATATTATTATCTTAATTGTACATATAATCAGTTTTATACACCACCCCAGAAGCCTAAGATCACACTATTATGTTAACTTAAACTTACTTCTGTCCAACTTTTCTTACCTTGTTATAGTGTAAAGTCTGTATTTCTTACACCTAAGAAAAAGTACTGGTTTACTTGAGTGTCTTCTAACATATAAAACAGTTACTAAAACGACACCCCCATTTTAAGGTATTCCTGACTCCACGCTGTACAAAACTATTTTGCAGTATAGTATACACATTCTAATATGAAATATATAAACTTAGTTATATTAATCTCCTTCTAAACATTAATGAAGTAAAGCAGTGTATATGCTTTATAGTCCACCCAGAAGTTTAACAAAGTCGACAGAATTCCAGTATTTCTCAGCCAGTTTTTTTCAGCAGTTAAAGGATTTCTAGTCCAGGATTCCTGTGTAAAGAGGCCTAGATGACAGATGCGTCCTCACATCAATGAACAAGAATGTTCTTGTAAGCATTTCCACCCTTTCCACTGATATCCAGAGCAATTCTAAAGATTTAGAAGGACTCCCCAAAGATAATTGTACTCTCTCCCTTCAGGCTCAGGCAACAGTGGATGGTGATGTCTTTTCCATCTGCCTCAACCTGTGGGTTATCTGATCTATGCCGGTACTTCAGAAGCTTGGGCTCCAAGGCTTTCCACCTCCTCTCCCATAATGATCTGCATGCCTAAATCTCTCGAGATCTTGTTTGCCTCTCTTCAGTGTTAACTGTATTCTTTTCAAGCTGATGTACAGGTAAGTGCCAGTGGCTTTGCTGTGTATGTTCCCTTGTACTTGTTCAGTATTTGCCTTTTCTTCCAAAAAAAAAAAAAAAAGCAGTTGGATAATTGTTGTAAGGGATTCATTCTTGTTCTTTAGCTGTGTCTTGGAGCTTTTGAGTGAGTGAGCTTTTGCTTCCGCAACCAGTTTTCTACTACTCTGTGTTCCTTAGTACATAGTTTATTCTTTCTACCACTTCTGTATTTGCTTATCTTAAGGAGGTTGTTCCTTTATGCAAGTTGGTTGTATTGCTATATGCAAAAATTTCTTCGTGTTCTTGATTGACCACATGGAAAATGAAGAAAAAACACTGTCCCTTTAGTGTTTCTTCTAACTGTGTACTGTGCTTACTAGTGATAGTATAATGGGCAAGACTTCTGGCTTCCGAAAATGTTTGTTCAGTCATAAACTGCCACCTCAGGATTCTCATAACCACATGTCGATTCTGACTGCCTGGCCTATGTTTCATTTGGGGCCAGGCCCTTGGTTGACCATAAGTTGAAAATTGCCTGAAGGATGTACTTCCCACATCATCTGCTATGAATCCACAGGCTTCTGCTACTCCTCCCTCAAAGAATTCAGTGGAAAGAAAGAAAGACAAGGATAAGGAAAAGGGAAAAGAGAGAGAGAGAGGTAGAAAAAAAAAATGAAAAGTGGCCAGAAAATATCCCGTTGTCTTCCATTGTGGATGAGCTGGAGCTAGCCCCTGGGGTTTCGGCCTTTTCTGCTGCTTTTTTGGATCCAGTGTCAGTAACTGATCACTTTTGTGGGGTGTGGCATCAGATTAGGAGTTTGCCATTTTTGGACATTCCAAGTCACTGCGTGTCATGACTGCAGAATCATGTTAAGTTCCCCTACCTAGCCAGCATACCAGATCTGGAGTTTTCTGAGAAACTTTGAAAGGACATTTGAAAGTCTTATGTAAAGGAGTACTGGATATTGCAAAAGTTTATGAAAGAAGGGAAATAGCATAGGCTGGCTCTTCTTTTCACTGCGGTATGGTGATCCTAATGATGGAGAAGGCTGAGAACTCTGGAAGTTCATATGGCACACCTCTCCTGTGTCAGAGTTGACAGCAGCAGTCTTAA
Organism: Protopterus annectens; assembly: GCF_019279795.1. Taxonomy (NCBI): domain Eukaryota; kingdom Metazoa; phylum Chordata; order Ceratodontiformes; family Protopteridae; genus Protopterus; species Protopterus annectens. Next base: position 1,166,953,556 of record NC_056747.1, on the reverse strand, counting down.
TCAAGCTTCTGGTATGGCAAGCTGGTTGTACAGCTGTACTTTCTCAGGGCACAGAGCAAAGCTGCAGGCTGCTTTTAGTCTTAGCCATAAATTTCTGTTCCAAGTATGCTGCCAATGCCTCATACCTGAAACCTTGATTTGATCCCAGTAATCTCGCCTCTCACCTTAAGATTCTGTTGTCAGCAGTAGCAGCTGTGTTTGAAGCCTCTTTATTGTTACTTTTGTTCAGCCAGGCTAATCTTCCCATTTCTGTTCTGAATTACTGCCGATTCCTGGCCTTACAGACCTTAGTCTGTTAGAATGGCTTCTTGCTGGTACGGACGTAACCTGCCAACCTTGTGTTGGAATGATGGACTCTGTATTTTTGCCAGTTGTATGCTTAGAATTAAAGCCATGATGTAACAAGCATACATATTTTCTTGTACATCTTAAATTTGTCTTAACATTGGTAAGGTACTAGTATAATACTTTATTATTGTGTATTGTGATTTGTTCTGTTTATTTTTAACCAGCTTGTGGAGGTGTTTTGTGCAGCCTTTTACTGAAAATGAGCCACAGCACAGTTTTAAAAAAGTGGTGATTGTAACAAGCTAGTTCCCTTGTGTACTCTTGTTCTTACAGTGCTTTAAATGTTTTTGCTCTCAAGTTGGTGTTCAGTGTAACTCGAAACAAATGAGACAATTCTTTGTACAGCTGATGATTTGGAATGTGATGAGTTAGCTTTCTTTGCTTTTTTTTGTTGTTCCATTACCACAATAGAAGTTGTTGTCTTTCGGCTTTTCCTAGTTAGGGGTCACCACAGCGGAACTCCGGTCCGCTAATGATTGACAGTAGATTTTCACAAACGCCGAGGTGCCAGCTCGACATTCAACTTTCAACGAAGGCATGCCCATTTACGCATGTCTTTCGAACGCCCTCCCAACCGCGGGGAAGACATGCAGACTCCACACAGAAGGCACTCCCCGCACTCCAGCCAAGAATCAAATGGGAGAACATCTTGCTGTGAGGCAACAACGCTACCGCTGCACCACCGCAGAATTGTTCCCATTACCACAATAGAAGTAAGACTCCATTTTCTTTTTCCCTGTGTTCCATTCATTTTGGCAGTCTTTTACTGTCCCCTTCACCTTCCTATACCCCTTTATTGCCATGATCTGTAATATGACTACAATCTTTGACTAGTTTTCATTACATAATTTATTAAGCGTGCTTATGTATGTAACCTGGTCCTGGGACTGTTTTAGCGAAGTCCCTAGTCAGTGGTTAAATACAGAAACTTAGCATTTACATTATCATACAGTACAGAGTAATGCTAACTACAAACTAACATTTCAATAAGAACAGAAATATCAAAGCCTGTTTTAACAAAGCAGTACACTAAAACTGATACATGATCTTGGTTTGGATGCATCCTTTGAGTTACACTTATGACAGCTACTTCTGTTAGTGAGCAGTTGAATGCTTTCATGTAAATATGAGCTGGCTAGTAAGTTAGCACATAGCATTTAAGTGTCTAAGCTGTTAATGAGCTGCTGCCTGCTTCCTGTTGCCAAGGGATCAGAGTTTTAATCCTTCCACCTCTTTCCCAGTTGTGGGACTCGTAGCTTGTCACTTAACCAGACATGTTCCCTGGTTGCCCCAAAAAAGGAACATACATCCTGTTTCTATCCAGGCTTACTCCAGTTAAAAATGAGTATTTAATGGTAAGCACTCTGACATCATACATTACTTATTCCTTGCAGTAAAAGTAATTGTGTTTATATCAGTGTCATGATGGGATGTCCATTAAAGGAGAAACACACCCACAGACTCAAAATACATGTTTATTTCATCATGGTTTGGTGTTTCCTACAATTTAACACCACTGTGGGACTATTTACAGGTTTTTAAATATTTTTATACATAATTTGAGTCTGACCTCATGGGATCTGCCATATTGAAGTAATTCGGATTGTTTAGTCTGCCTCTAGGTTTCCCACAATGCAGTGCTTGTCTGTAAAAAAAAAAAAAAAAAAAAAAAAAAATTATATCACGCAGGTCTCTTTCTTCCTAAAGCTCCTGTCACTACATTGGTTTTACATGCATACACTGCTGTCTTTCAGTCAGTTAGGTTTAAGTAACATTTCATGCTGTTCAGTGACTACTTAAAACACAAACAGTGCAAATGCCATAGAACAGACTTTGAGTGCATTTTACTGCCACTTCTTTTTAGAATGGCTAAACTGCAGTCTTTTGTGAAACTTGAATTGTACTACTTAGACTCGTCTCCCATCCCCCTTCACACCCAAGTTCCCTAGATGTCAAAGTGCTAAGGGTAATTTGAGCTGCTACCTGCTGTGATTGACATCACACAGCAGGAGACCTGACTCATATACTGTTTCCTTGTTCTAGCCTTTACTTTCTGTATGGGTAGGGGAAGGACCAGGGAGCTGTGACATCACAGGATGGGTGGGTTTTTAGGATGGTCGTGGTGATGTCAGTTTAAGGAGGGAATTGGCCAGAAAACTACTTGTATTCAGTTGCCTTGATGACATCAATGAACTGGAGACTGCAGCAGTCTTTTCCAGGGCAGGATAATAGTTTTTGAAAGTGAAACCACCACAGTACAGTAAGGTACTGTTCTAGTGGAGAGAAACAGTCTATTTAAAATATTTTAAATGCTGTATTGTTGTTTATTCATAACAGGGACAATAAATAGGGAGAAAAAAGACAGAGAAGTTGAGCATTTAATAATAGAATCCCATTGTTGTCCTTTAAGTGCAGGTTGGATCTTGCAGTAACTGATTACAAATTAGAGTTTATACATAGTGCTATTGGAAAATCATAGTCATTACTGGAAAGAAGGCAGGAGAAAAAAGGGGGTATTGTGTAGAAATGCAAAGTAGGGAGGCTGCAGTCAATTTTTGCCAGTTTAAAGTGGAACATAGGTTGGTACTAGGCTCTCGGCCCTTGGACGTATGCAAGCCTAGCCATAACAATTCCTTGGATATTTCTTCCCACAATATTTACTTCCCTGGACCCCTATCTAGCAGTGTGACTGACTTATCCCTGGGGTGAATTTCCTATCTCCCATCCAATTGTTAAGGTTCCTTTTGAAGAGGGCCAAGGAGGCGTTCTGCTTGACATGTATGGGCAGTCTATTCCAGAGTATGGGGAGTCTCTGGGTCAGGAACCTATCTCTCCAGCATGTTTTGTTCGTTATGATGACAAGGTTTAGATCCCTGGAGCGTGTGGCTCTAAGGGATTGGGATTTCTTTAAGTGGAGCATGTCCAACAGCTCAAGGTTTGACATGGCCTTGTATGTTAAGCAGAGAGTGCCGTGGAGTAGACGATATGCCACAGAGTATAGGTGGAGTTTTTTAGATGGTCAGCATAGGGCATCTGCTTTAGGCCTGTGATTCTTTTAGTGAGGTATTTCTGCAGCCTTTCCAGCTGTTGCAGATGTCTTGTGAGGTACAAACCAAATGGGGCGTTGTACTCTATAATGGGTCTAATGAGGGATGAGTACAGTGGGACAATGACCTCCTTTTTTCTGGATGAAAAACCTTTAGTGATGAGGTGTGCCACATAGAAGGATTTCCTGACTATTGTGGCGATGTGGTTATCGAAGGTGAGACCACTGTCCACCTGTGTCCCTAAGTCTCTCATCACACTTTTGGTGTTTAGTGTACTGCCACCTATGTGGTAATTCATGGGTACATGTTTTTTTTCCCAAAGGGGATAACTATACATTTCTTGGCATTAAGCTTGAGCCCATGGCTCTGGCACCAAGCATCTGTTTCTGTAAGGCCCTTTTGTAGAATATCCACATCATTTGGGGATTCAATAATGGCTTCCAGTTTGCAGTCATCTACGAACTTTGTTAGCCAGAGTCCCTTAGTGTTGGCCTGTACTTAAGAAAAGTAGATGCCAAACAAGAGTGGTCCCAGGACTGAACCCTGAGGTTCTCCACTTGTCACTTGTCTGGAGCTGGATTTGGAGTCTGCTACTTTTACAGTCTGGGTTCTGTCAGTAAGCCAGTTGGCAAGCCATTGAGTGACGTAGGGATTTATGTCCAGCTTAGTAAGTTTATCTAGGATTCCAGAGTGGGGGATGGTGTTGAAGGCCTTGGTGAGGTCCAGACAGGCTGTCTGGACCGCCTTATCCTCGTCCACATCTCTGGAGACTGATTAGAAGAAGTCAGTCAGGTTCAGGAGGCAAGATCATCCCTTCACGAATGCAAACTGGGTGGGGTCCAGTGTTTGAAGGTTGCCAGTGTCTTTATGGAGAAAGCTAAATTATCCTATGTTCCAAAAGTGTTTTGATTTAATTTTTGAGGTAAAGGTATTGAGTAGACTATAAGAATTCTTAGATTTCATTTCCTACTAATCTGGCAAAATTGCCAACTTTATTTATTCTTTATCCTTTGACTAGGTTAGTCCTACTAGGCCATTGTTTTCATTTTAGGATGAGGTCCTATGTGTAGTATTCATACTTGGTAGGGGGAATTTGGCCAGGGCATTGGGGACCTTCCCCTACTCGTTATTGTGAGTGGGAACCATTTTGGAAGAGCACATTCTGTTTCCATTCCAGGTGCAGAGGAGGCCTTGAGAAACAGGGAGGCAGTTGGAGAAGAGAAGATGTGAAAGAAATGTAGGAGAAAGCAAATATCAAGACTGGAGAATGTATGCAGGATTCTGAGGAAAGGTTTCAAAGAAACCTGTGTGACGGACATGAGTCAGCAAATTATGGTTGCATAATTACAACCCTCCAGTTGGGAGGGTTGCAGGATGATTTACTTAAAGAAATGGTGGTACAGAGTGAGGCAGGAAATAAAGAGCTGTTTCCTGGGGGAACATTATGGAGAAAATGCAAAAGGAGGATGCAGAGATGATCTTGACGAACAGTGGTGAGATGGAAAAGAAAACATATGCAGAGAAAGTAAAAGAAGGCAAAAGTGGAGTAGCAGAAAAGGCAGAAGAAAATGAAAAATGGAGGGACATGGTAAGGATTCAGAGTAAGAAAACAAAGTAAGATAACAAATGGATGGGTATAAAGTGTGGGACAATTTAATAGCTCCTTTGGGTGTAAAAGTACATGAGGTAAGAACATTTATTCTCATTAACAGAGACATTTTGTGACGTTATATTTGAGACTTTTTTCAATGGAAAATTTTCTTGGAGAATATGAAAAAAGGCCGTGATCCTTGGAATCTTTGTTATAAAAGCACTTGGGGGAAAGAAAAAAGATTTGTGTACAATTTTGAACAGATATAGCGAGAGACTTTGAAAGGACATTTGAAAGTTTTATGTGAAGAAGTACTGGATATTGCAAAAGTTTATGACCAAAGGGGTTTATGGACTGGTAGCTAGGATTGTAATTAGCGGACTGGAGTTCCGCTGTGGCGACCCCTAACTGGGAAAAGCCGAAAGACGCAACAAGCTAGGATTGTAATATTGTCATAAAAATAGAAAGAAAAAATATACTTATACCAAGCATGATAAATGTGGAGGAGGATATTGGTGTTGTAAAATACTGGGGACAACCCAAAACATTTTTCTATGGAAAAGGAGATTTGATAAGTAACTGTGACAAAAGAAAATGTATTTGTGGGGAGATGGGACATGATGCAAAAAAAATGTAAATTGAAATGTATCAATGCAATAAACTTGTGCACTTATGGATGGATTGCAAAAATGAAAACAGTAAGCAAAAAGAAAATGAATAAAGAACATTTTAGTAGTAGTAGAAATGGAAGAAAATTTCATGAGGAAAAAATAAATGACATAGAAGAAGGTTCTGAAACAGGTGATTAAGAAGACCTAAATTGGGAGGTAGTAAAAAGGACAAAAAATTCTGTTGGTAAAAGGATAAAAAACAAAAAAAAAGAGAAGTACAAAAGAAAAAGGCAATGGCTGAAAAAGAACGTATACAACTAAGAGTTGGGGCTTGGTATAATGGTTAAGATGTTTGACTGGGAGAAGCAAGGTATAGGGTTTGATTCTCACCTTTGGGAAGGAAACTGATTAGGCTTAGAATGACCTGTTAAAAAAGATAGCCCATGAATAAGCTATGAAATTATGAAACCATGAGTCTAAGGAAGAGGGAAAATGAAAATGTTTAGAATACCATCTGTAAATGTGAATATTATTAAGAATGTAGTAAGAACAGGAACTTGAGTGGTGTAGTACATGTGACATAAATATAATTATATTAGAAGATGCAACATTTTTAACAAATTAAAGATTACAAACAGAAACTAAGGGGAGGAAAGATATTCTGAAAATTGGGAAATGAGAGAAGTTCTTGAATAGCTGTATTCTGGAGAAATATAGTAAAGATATTGGATGAAACTTTAGCAAAATGGAAAGACTAACCATTGTTGATTTAAAATGTAAAGAACAAGTATATAGAATTATAGCATTATATCATTATACTGACTGTAAAGAAAGGGAAAGCTTACTTCATCAGATTTTAGACTGTGGTGATAAATGTGAGTTATAATAAGAGGAGACTTTGTGATTTTAAGAGGCAAGTGTAAAAATAAAGGAAATAATGTAAGACAAATGTTAGAAGTTGTAAGATGTGGCAAATTAATACTTTGGGACAAAAGTTCATGGACTTACAAAAAGAGGTATGCATAGAACTGACATTAATTTTATATTATCAGAAGGTTTAGGTATGGGAGAAGGGGTCATAGTTGAAACAGGATTTTCTGATCATCTTGTAACATGGCCAGAGATAAAAGAAAACAATATGTAAAAAGAGGCAAAGGAATAAAAAGGATAAAGGAGAAATAGAACTCGGGGAAAAGATTATGAATAGTGTAGTATAAAAAAATGTTTAAAGAAAAAGAAGATAGTGAAAAAGTTAGAAAAAGTGAATACAGAGTTAGAAAAGGAGAGCTCTTTAAATGAGCTAGATAAAGTGTTAGGACAAGTTAATATAGATTCTGCTGCAGTCCTAGATGGAATAGGGTATGAAATTTAAGGGATTGGCAAAATATTTTTAAAAACAATCTTGAATGAATGGTTAAATTATTGTTTTATATTTAAAGAATTATGTATAGACTATTTAAATTCACGTGGAAGAAGGAAAATAGAGAATTAAAAATGGAGACGAATACTGTTGAATAATGATTATAAAATCTTTATGAAAATAATACAAAAGAAATTTAAAACTAAAATGGAAAATATTACGGAAGATAGTATATATAGTATGAAGAGAAAGGGCTGTCAAGATTTGTTAATGACCAGATATATGTTGGATGATGATATGAACAGAAAAGAAGTGAAAATCATGATAGGAGACCTTAGTAAGGTATTTAACAGAACTTGACATGAAATCTTATGGATAATAATGAAAGAATATAATGTAAATGAGCAAGTTATGAAATGATTCATGTCAATGTAAAGTAAACTAAAAATGCTTGTAAATGTCTTAAGCCAAAGAGGTACATATGAGGAGTGGTGTAAGACAGGGATGTCCAATGAGTTGTATACTCTTTGCTTTAGTTACAAATGTAATAGTATGTGAAATATATGCCCCACCTACTACATTTTGTAATTTAACACCTGAAGGGTTAAGAATTCCAGTTCTTTTAACCTATGCAGATGACATAATAATTGCAAAAAAACAGAATTTGGATAAAAGAAGTAATTTACACAAATGCATGACTAAAGATGATAGTTATGGCTTTAAATAGAAAAGTAAAGCTTTGGGTGATAGAGTAAAGATCAGGGGTATAAATTTTACAGCAAATGAAATTTTTGTTAGATTTTTATTCCCAAATGTTATACCCAAGTAGAATGCAGTGGGGAAAAAGCAATAGAAGAAATAAAGCAAATTTGTCTTTTTTGGAGAACATGTACATTATCATACAGAAAAAAGGCTTATTTGATAAATTCAGTACTGATGGAAAAATAGCATACTTAGCAAGTGTATTTATGTTGCCAGCAGTATTTGGAAAGGAATTATTGCAGATTTTTTTTTATTTGTATGGGGTTCTAGAGTAAACCCAGTAAAAAGAGATTTGTATGTAAATAATGAGGCGGTTTATGGTTAAATAACCCAGTTGTATATGCTGCTTTATTACATTTGTGCAAAGTGTTAAAAGTGGATAAATGAAAAAGATGAGAGATTAGTAGTAAAGCTGTATAATTATAAGTATGATAAATTTTAGTGCATGGTAAAAAGAGTAAGTGTGTGTATGTAAAATGAAGAAATAGAATGTTACTAAGAAAAATATTTTTGTGGAAAATAAAAATTGATGTAGAAAAAGATAGAAAAGTGTGATAGAAGTGCTAGAATATATTTACATTGTCAAGAAGAAATTAAGGAATGTGTTTTTGAAATGTAAAAGAGTAAAAAAGTTATGGGGAAAAGTATGTAAAGAAGATTTTATGAAGATGTAAAAGAAGTTGACAAAATAAACATGGATATGATTAAATATAGATATAAGAATAGAAGTAAAGAATATGTTAAAAGAATAGATAAAAAGTTGTTATATGGAATGAAAGTAAATGAAATCATGTTTAATGGTAAATGGATTTTAGCAATAATGAGTAAAATCAGATGGTTCTGGAAAAAGGAGTGGGGATCTAGTAGGGATGAAAATTTAGCATGATTGTAAAGAAAATTCTGAATATGTGTAAACAGATTTGTGTATTTATACATACATAAATCTTTGTAAATATGTTAATATTTTGTAAGTAAGAGGGTTTTTTGTATGTAAATAAAGGACTGCTACTCTTTTTGATAAGTACTGTAGGATTTTTAACAACCACCTGCGCTACCACTTAATTACCTAGCAACTATGTTCCAGAATAGAATGGCCCATCTTTAGTCTAGTTAACATTTTATCATTCTCCCACTCTGTATTTTTACTAGTCTCCCCCTCAATACTAACTACCCTTTGTTGTTCCTAGTCCTCGGTTGCAGTAACCAGATAGTAGTTTCCACTTTCAGTAACTAAGGACTTTTATTCTGCCATTTCAGAATTGTTGGAAACAACTCCGCCTTGCATCTCCCATCCCTTTACATCTCCCCACTGTCCTTGCTGACAACTTGCCATCATATTTCATCTCCCATTATCATTAGAGTTTCTGTACTCCAAAGCCATACCCCTTACGTTTTTCAGTTAACAGATTCTGTCACTAATACCTCATTTCCTCAGATTTGCCATATGGGACTTAATTCGCCTTCTTTTCTTGATGCTTAATAATGGCTAATGTTCTCCTATTTTTCCATTTTCTTTACTTACTATTGTGTAGGCCTGTAGCAACCCTGTCAGTCACATTTCCTTCAGTGTCTTCATTCCCATGATGAGCATTGAACCTTACCACTTCCAGCTTCCCATTTGTCCCCCATGGGTGCGGTAGTTATCCACAGGCATGGGAAGAATTTCTTTTTGGCTAGCCCTAACTTCCTTCTGTGCATATCCAAAAGTGCACACTGGATTGGCATGCACTGGGCTTGTATGATTGATGTCCATGTGTGATGTAATCAGAGCACTGCCCTGCCATGTAAGCTTCATCTACACGTGAGCCACAATATCTACTGTGATTTGAACTACAGAGTGTGAGCATGGGCAAGTGCTCTTGTACCTTCTCCTTGGAGGTGACTGGGCTAAGCCTTGTTATTCCCGTCTTCCCCTTGTCATCCTTAGCTGGTGCTCAAGCTGCTTATTGAGTTCAGGACACCTGACTTGTGATTATGGCTTTATGTTTTTATACCAGGTACCAGTGGAATAATTCCTTAACTATGTTGAGATGTTGTAGCCTAAGACTGTATCGATAAAGGTATGTAAGCCACCCTGCTGACTCCAGTGCTTCCTCTACCTCGCTTTCCCATTTCCATTTGGCAGTTTCTCATCACTGTAGTACTTCTGTGTAAAGCATACTGATGTCACAGTTCATTTAACAGTCTGTACTTCTGTATTTAGAACAATGTACTCTAGCATGGTAAGAAGTAATAAACGTACTGTTTCTTAGTTTGGATTGTTTCCAGTATTATAAATCAATGTATTTCAATGTCCTGTCCAAATGACAGTGGCAAATGGTATTTTCTGTCTCTTTAATTTGAGAGTGCAGTTAAGTTTTCTGAATGGTGTTCCTCAAGACAAACCTTCATTCAGTATTGTAATACAACCCCCACAATCACTTATTTAGTGAGGAAGCCTGAAGTGGTCCTCATTAGAATAGTTTAAATTGCCACGTGACACTACCACACCAACTCCTCAAGTTAAGTTTAAACACTGAACATGACTGGGAGGCAGAGAAATGCACAGATGAGGAATGTGTCTAGATCCACCTTTGTTGGGAACAAAATTTCATTTTTTGTTTGTGTGCCAACATTTACATATACACCTTTCAGTTATTTGCAGATTGAACAGCAGAAATTACCATGAATGCCAATAAACAACCAAGCAGCTGCACAGCTCTCTCATTCCATGAACTAGTGCCAGGAATATTGGTAACAGAAAACTGCTTCTGAATTGCTGGTCTCTCTGGAGAGGCAAGTGCACCTTGGGTTAATCATTTGTCATAGGTTTATACTAGGCTAACGACCACTAGGGCCTTTGTACGCCTAGCTATGCAGCCCAAATGTGACTGTCAAGCTTTGTTTTAGAGATTTATAGAAGTGACTTTTGGTTGTGGCATGATTTACTGGCTGCTTCTGTCCATCAGAGACACAGGTGCAGAGCCTGGGGTGAATTTCCGATTTCCCAGCCAATGGTCCAAGTAACGCTTGCTTAGGATTAGGGAAGGAGTTTGCGTCATATGGATGGGGAACCTATTCCTGAGAGTGAAATTCTGAGATGCGTATCTGTCTCTCCAACATGTCTTATTTATGTTGCAAGCAAAATGTAGGTCTTTGGGTCTAGTAGCTATAACGCTGTTTGTTCTGCGGATGTGCAGAAGGTTTATCGGAGCAGGATCCAAGGATACCTTGTAAGCCAGGCGCTGATCGTCTCTCACTTGTATTTGAGACGATTCCCATAGTCCCATAGGACATTGTGTTTATGCCCTGTATTCTTTTTGTAAGGAACCTTTGTGGACTTTCCAGTTTTATGTCTGGTCAGGTACATACTGAAGGGGGCATTATTCCCTATGATGGGTCTGATGAGGGTTGTGTACAGTGGAACTGTGACTTTCCTGGGCCTAGATACCATGCCTTTGCTTATAATTTGAGCAACATAGAAGGATTTTTTTTTTTTTTTTTTTTACTACCATGGACACATGTTGGCAGAAGGCTAGTTTACTGTCCGTATGAGTTCCCAGATCCCTGACTGAGTCAGTTCTTAAGGTTGTTTTATCAATGACTTAGTTTCCTAGGGTGGCGTGCTTTCCAAAAAGCACTATAATGCATTTCTTGTCATTGAGTTTTAAGCCATGGTTTTGGCATGAGTCATTTGTCTGTGTTAGACTTTCCTGTTGGGTGTTTACTTCGTGGTCAGCCGGAGGCCTCTGACAATTTACATCCTTTCTTGACATGTGCATTGTAAACTTGACAAAATTATGTACGTGTACCTTTTAATGTGTTGTTTCTGATGTAAAGCTTTACATTTTGTGTACCTGTAATGTATGTTTTTATTTTGCTGTTTCTGCTGTAAACATTTACAAATTGTGTACCACTTTGCTAAATCTGATGTAAATAAGGTACATGTGTCTTCTAGCCTAGCCCCGTAGCTGAAAGGTGCCTGGACCACTCCACATATGATATTGCCAAAATAATGTGTTCCCCCATTGGAGCACAAGATGAACTGTCCAGTTATTTAGATTATCTCTAAAAATATGTTTCCTATAATTCTCATATTTGGTTAGTGTTTGCATGTACTCATAAAAATTTGCACTTGTGTAAATGTGTTCATGTGTATATATATGCATATAATTGCCCCCCCCCAAAAAAAAAAAAGGTGGAATAAAAACATGTAATACAAAGTGTAAACATTAGGTTGATTACCTTGTCAAGTAAAAGTGAACAAACAAAGCCAGATGAGTTACTTTACCATAAGCTCCGAATGGGGGCATAGAATAAAAGTTAATTGGACTGCCATTTTCAGAAATGTGTTTCAGCCATGTAACATCCCAAAACACTAACTCAAGCTTGAATAAAAATGCAAACTAATATATAAATAATAATGTAGTATTATTTACCTGTGTTATCTCTCCATGGTTTTACACACAGTTTTTGGTAGCTGGACATACCAGTATTCTGTATTATTAGAAATGTGTATAAATAAACCTTAGTCTATGTATGTAAAATTGAACTATGTATGTATTCACTGTATCTGTTGCTTCTCTGTTATAATGTTTTAATATTTTGTACAGTTGCCCTGTTTTAAGTCTGGAGCTTTTCTGTCCGGGCCTCTGCCGAAAAAGGAACTGTATCCAGTTGGAATTTCCTGGTAAACAAATGTAAAATAAATAACAAAAGTACAGAAAAACATTGGACTATCCAATTCAGTACAGTGTAGGAAAAACAATCGAACATGCAAGAAACTAAAGTACGTGCAAACTAACAGTCTCCCAACTTAAATCGGACTCAAACATGTAAATGTCATAAATAAGGGAAATTTAGAAAAAACAACTTGATACATTAAAATTAACTATGCTAATTACAGAAAGAATATAGATTAAATGTAGTACTGCACCAACAAATTCTAGTAAATGTAAAACAGCAACAATTCTGAAAACGTGTCTTGGAAGACTGTCCTATCCACTTGTACTGAAATGGACTGAAACGCTACAAGTAACCAGCTTTGCTGCACTCTGTAAGGCCCTCCTGTACCACTAATTCCTTCCCATTTAGGAAGTTATGTGAAAAGTGCAAAACTGGAGAGTTGAAAGAATGGGGAAACTGGGAATTTGAACAAAGTAATATATTGCATATGTGGGGGTCTGGAGTGTAATAAACGAAATTTGGTGCTGTGAAATATGGGAACTCAGTTTGTGATTTGTTTAGCGATAACATTTGTCACAAAGCTAGATGACCTTCTATTCTCATGTTGCAGTATTCTTACTGTGGGATCCTGTGCCTCAGGCAACCCGAACATCCAGCTTCTTTGCAAAAGCTTAAGCCTGGTTGTTGCTAGGTGCTTGGGACGTCATACGCAGGGCCATAAGCCATGGTGCTTAAATGTGAAGTCAGCACGCACAGACCCCAGAACTTCTCTGCCACAGTCGAACGTCGGCTTGCTCACTTCGCTCCGTGCTTCAAAAGACATCTAAAGTACCATACCCCATTGGGGAAAATTTCTGATGTTCTTCGTGTTTCACTGTTGCAGTCATCACGTTTGGGTTATCTGCCTGCAGATAGCCCTCAGCCAGCCTGAATACCAAGTCTTCAGATTTCTGCATCGAATGCTGTCGCTTCTTCCTTGACGTCAGGTCATCAGAGGTGTAAAACATGCAGCCGACACCATTACATCAGTCTTTCTTGCCATGCGGTGCCTGAAGCAGCAGTAGTTTACAAGTGCCGGTCGGCTGACTCCTGAAATTTTCATTTTCGAGTTTCAGACCCGAAGTTTTCAAAACAGCTAAGTACCCCATTGGGGATCCTTTTTCTTGCTCTAACTGATGTCATTAAAAGTTAACAATCGTCTTACCTCTGGAAAGCAAATACCGCATAGAGATTTTCTTTCTTACTGCATCCCCTGTTTAGGCCCAGACCATGACGTCCTTCGTTGTCAGTTTTGTGCCTTGTTTAACGCCCGAACTATTAGTTGTCGGACTATTTTTGCAGCTAATTACTTTCGTACTCAGTCTGTGTACTCCGAAATGGCTTCGTTAAGCCATCTGACTACCGATCTTCCGAAAAAACGTAAGGATAAAGACAAAGACAGACCACATAGGTCCAAAACTGCCAACGACACTTCCGTTAAGCTAGTCGCCATTCCGCCGGTACTCAGTGAGGTGCTTTCGCAGCCCCTGATACCCACTACTTCAAATTCGCAGGCCTCTACTGAGACCCATTCGGAGTCCGGTATACCACGAAATGCTTCTTCGACAATGGCACCTGTGGATGTCTCTACCTTTGATGGGTCTGGAGCCGCTGTGCAGGCACCGGCTTCTAAGGGTGTATTCAGGCCTACAGACATTCATATTAAACCGACTTCATCTTTTTCATCCAGGTCAAAAACTCGTACTGCGCCTAGAAAACAGACTAAACCACAGGCTCAGGCCCATATGCCTAAAAAACAAATGCTGAGAATGGCTGAAGACCTTATTACCTTAATTAGGGGAAACCAGCCTTCCCTGTCTGAAATACCTAGAACTGATTTTCTTTGATTCTTCTGATCAGGAATCTGATATTTCTGCTCCTTCTGATTACCAGGATTTGCCCTTAACTACTTATGAGGATTCTGATGCAGAGGATTCCATTCCCTCTGCATCCCCTCCAGAAGATTTTTCTTTTGGTGAAACCTTGCATACTCTTAGGGAACATTTCCGCTGGGAAAGCCAGGATTACTCTGAGTCCAAAAAGAGACTTGGGGAATTCTTACTCCTTCCTCAGCACAGGCCTTTACCTATCCCTCCTGTTCTGGACATTGTAGATGATGCTTTCTTGGAATGTAGCCTTTCCCCAGACACTTTACCTCCAGCTCCTAGAAATATTTTTAAATATATTTATGATTATGTCAACAATTAAGTATTATTATTTAATTTTAAGTAGTTTATGGTGTCAGTATTTTGGTTTTAAGTGGCAGCATTGTGTTTGTATTAAAAATAGGCTGCTACGCGTTTGGATGATTTGTATAGGTTGCTTTAATGAACAAAGCAATAATGGTAACAGAATGTCATGTGATTTGCTTAATTGGCTTTAAATAAGCTATGTTGTCTGCATATCTTGTTTGTTCTTTTATACTTTCTGAGGAAGGAGGGGTATTGTCTCCTCCGAAAGCGCTTAAATAAATCAGTCTTCAATTTTTTCTACTTGATTGTCCCTTGGGCTTGGTTCTTCGCATTTTGTGTTTTCCTACAAAACCTGACGGGTACTACAGAGTACCTGACTCTCACAAGTTCCTCCTCAAGAATCCTTCTGCGTATCCAGAGACCATTTCCCAAGGACCTAAAGGCTTTAAGGCTACTGCTGCCAAAAATCCTACCCCGTCTGATAAGAGATTCCAGAGCCTTGGACAGATGGGATAAGAAGGTATACACTTCTGCTACTTTAGCCATTAAGGCTTTAAATTGCCAGTTTAATATGTTAAAGTATCAGCAGCATATTATGGGACTACTTAGACAGAAAATTATGTTGATTCCTGACTGTGCTGAACACAAAGAACTGCGAGATTTAATGCATTCTGCAGAACAAGTTGGTAAACATACTTTGCAATGTGGTTTTGACGCTTTAAGAAGAATCTTGCAGGGCTGCTGTCACTGGGTCTGTACTTAGAAGGCATGCTTGGCTTAAGGAACAAAACTTGCCAGATCATGTTAAAGCTAAATTACTGGATGCTCCCTTAAACCAAGACTGCCTTTTTGGCAACAGAGCAGAAGTCGTCCTCAAAAGGATGGAGGAAAAAGCTAAATCTATGCAATCTGTTAAAGATTTCCTACAAGTACAGCCTCCCAGATTCAGTAGGCATTGCCTTCAAAGAACTGGTCCTTTCCAGTTCCTTCCAGGCCTTCTCTGTCCAAACCCAGGAACAGCAGACCACCTAGGCTACAGTCTCAGACTATGCACAGATCTAAGCAGTGGGGGGGGGGCTTTCACTTCCAAAGCAGGGAGTAGTAAGCCACCCCCCTATAGAAAAATGGCACAATGACGTAATCTTAAACCTTTCAAGCCCTGCTCTACTACCTGCTCCCTTAGGAGGAAAGATTGCCCTGCATGCAAAAAACTGAGAACTCATTACCCAGGACAAATGGGTTTTGAACATAGTTTCCCATGGATACAGATTCCACTTCCACACATTACCAACCCCAAATGGTTGGCCAGATCTACCCCCAAATCAGTGGGTGGAGGCCCAACAGCAGGTTCTCTCTCTTCAGTGTCAGGGCTATTCACTCTGTCCCATCAGAGCAAAGGGGACAAGGTTTTTATTCAAGACTTTTTCTGGTACCTAGAAAAGACAACTCCTGGCATCCTATCCTGGACCTCTCTATTCTCAATACCTTTCTGGTGGTTCCAAAATTCAAAATGCTAACTCAACAGCTTCTTCCTGTGCTAGCCAAGTATGCCTGGCTGGCAACCCTAGACTTAAAGGAAGCTTACCTGCACATCCCAATAAGAGGATCCTGCTAACAATACCTACGTTTCAGGGCAGGCTCCATGCACTTTCAGATGTTTTTTGTGTTTCACTGTTGCAGTCATTACATTTGGGTAATCTGCTGGCAAGTTGCCCTCAGTTGGCCTGATTAACAAAGTCTTTAGTCCTGCGTCGGTTGCTGTCCCCTCATGTCCTTCAAGGATGCATCTGCAGTCATAACATATGGGTTGTCCTGCCTCAGGCAGCCCTGCGGTCGGCCGGATTCCAAAGTCTGGGTCTGGCCTCGGCTGATGTCATACTTTCCCCGACGGCAGAGCTTCTGGGGTATAAAGGCATCAGCCGACGCCATTTTCCTCAGTCTTTCTTGCCGCGCGGTGCCCGAAGCAGAAGCTGTTCGCAAGTGCTGGTCGGTCAGATCCAGAGATTTCAGCTACCGAAGACTTCTAAAAAAGCTAAGTACCCCGTTGGGGACTCTTTCTTGCCTCAGCCGATGTCAGACAAAGTAAATAATTGTTTAACTTGTGGGAAACAAATACCTCATAAGGATTTCCATTCTTACTGCCTTCCTTGCTTAGGCCCAGACCACGACGTATCAGCTTGTTTAGCCTGTGCCTTCTTCAACCGACGGACTCTTAGACGTCGGTCGGAGTTTGCAGAAGAGTTTTTTGGATCCGCTTTTGCATATAAAATGCCGTCTGAGACTCCGACTACACATTTAGCCAAAAAACGCAAGGACCGACACTCGCGGCCCGTGGTTTCGACTGAAACCACGGTTAGGCCTACCACGAGTGTCTCGGTTTCGGCTGAAACAGAGTCCTCGGTTCTTATTTCTGCCGAAATCATACCTCCGACAACCGAGGCCAGAGAGGCCCCGGCTGAGTCGGCTACAGATATCCCTACCGAAGAAGCAAGCGCACAAGAATTGTCCGACACCATCCCATTGGACATTTCTACTCCTGCACGTGGGGCAGCTAGGCCCCCTGCTTCTATGTCTAGCCCTAAAGCAGCTAAAATTTCAAAGGCTTTGCCTGCAAAATCTTCCTCTCAGAGACCTTCCTCAAGTTCTCAGATTCTCAGCCTTGCTGAGGACCTTATATCTCTGATTAGGGGTTCCCAACCTCACCCAGACAGGGCCTCTCAACCACCTCCTGACAAAAGGCCTAGGACTGAACCCCCTGAGCCTCTCTCCTCTGATTACTCCTCGGATGGATCTGATTTATCAGACCATCAAGAAGGGCCATACTCACCTTTTCCTTCTGCCTCCCCTCCAGAAGAATTTTCCTTTGGGGAGACTTTACACTCAATGAGGGAACACTTTCAATGGCAGGGTCAGGAATTCTCTGATTCTAGAAAAAGACTAAGGACCTTTTTACACTTGCCACAGCATAGGCCTTTAGCTATACCACCTGCCTGTGCTAACAGTAGTTGATGATGCATATAATGATGTCAGTTCTGCCCCTGATTCTCTTCCCCCGGCCCCTACCAAACCTGACAGATATTACAGGGTCCCGGATTCTCATTTTCATTTGTATAAAGCCCATGCTGCAGACCCAGAAACTATTTCTCAGGGCCCAAAAGGTGTTGCAGCTGCCACTGCCAAAACCCCCCTACCCTCTGAAAGGGAGTCCAGAGCATTAGAGAGATGGGGAAAAAAGGTTTATACATCTGCTACTCTTTCTGCCAGGGCTTTAAACTGTCAATTCCATATGATACAGTACCAGGAATATTTGTTAGATCAGCTGAATAAAAAGCTATATTCTGAACCTTTAGACCGCAAGTCCCTTCAGGATTTGGTACACAACTCTCAGCAGGTCAGTAATCATTTCTTAAAATGTGGCTATGATGCACTGGAGGCTTCACTTAGATCAGCTATGACTGGAGCAGTAATTCGAAGGCATGCCTGGCTAAAAGAGCAATCCTTGCCAGACCATGTCAAGGCTAAACTCCTAGGTGCTCAAATGGAGAAACAAAGTTTATTTGGCTCCCCTGCACAGGAGATTCTAAAGAAAGTGGAAGAAAAAGCAAAATCTGTGCAAACAGTAAAGGATTTTCTACAGGTCCAACCTCCGAGGTTCAGCAGAAACTGGCCTTCAAAAAATTGGTCTTTTCCAGACACCTCCAGAGCACAGAGGGGCAGGAATAGACGCCCAAGAGGCAGAGGTCATTCAAAGGGTGCCTACAGAGGTAGTCAGTGACAACCTGCCAACCAGAGAAATACTGCCACAGCTACAACTACAACCACTTCCACAGGACAGACACAATGACTTGGCTCTGATTCCGCCCACCAGGGAACAAGTGGAAGCACCCTTGGGCGGAAAGTTGGCTTTATTCTCGAAAAACTGGCATTGCATTACAAAAGACACATGGGCATTGCAAACAATAGACAAAGGATACAGGTTTCACTTCCACACTTTACCAAAAAAGAGCGGAATGCCAAACCTTCCACCAAACCAGAAGCCAGAGGCTCTAAGGCAAATCAACAGTTTACTCCAGATGAAAGCAATAGAAAGGGTGCCACCTATAGAACAAGGCCAAGGATTTTACTCAAGACTATTCCTTGTACCAAGAAAAGAAACCCAATGGAGGCCTATTCTTGACTTGTCCGCACTAAACACATATCTCATTGTGCCAAAATTCAAAATGCTGACCCTACAGCAACTTCTTCCCATGTTGGGCAAGGAGTCTTGGCTGGTGACTCTAGATCTCAAGGAGGCATACCTGCACGTCCCTATACGACCAGATTGCAGAAGGCACCTCAGATTTCTTGCAGGATCAGAGCATTATCAATTCTCAGCATTGCCCTTTGGCTTATCTACTGCGCCCAGAGTATTCACGAAATGCCTGGCATCAGTAATTGCACATTGCAGGCTTCAGGGAATTCAAATCTACCCATACCTGGACGATTGCCTAATACAAGCGGACAACAAGACAAAACTAATAAAGGATTTGGCTTATGTCATACACCTGTTACAGGCCTTGGGATACACAGTCAACATCCAAAAGTCATGACTAGTGCCATCCCAAAGGATAACATTTTTGGGTGCGGATCTGGACACAATAACTCAGATGGCTTTTCTCACAGAAGAAAAACAAGAGCAACTACCAGTCTACTTCATGGCTTTGACAAGACAAACTCGGCTTACTGCAAGGAAAGTCCTGCAGGCCCTGGGTTACATGGCATCCTGCATAATCTTGATCCCGCATGCCAGGCTGCATATGAGAAAATTACAATGGTACCTAAGGAATGTATGGTCTCAACACAGACACAGTCTAGAAACCATGATACCAATCATTCCATGCCTGAAAAAGGAATTCCTGTGGTGGGCTCAGGCCTGCCAGACCAACAGAGGGTTGCCTTTCAACAAACCACAACCAAGGCAGACCATCACCACGGACGCCTCAGACCTAGGATGGGGAGCACACATGGGAGACAAGTGTATCCAAGGCCTATGGTCTCAAGACCAGCTGAATTTGCACATAAACCTAAAGGAGATGCTGACAGTGAAACATGCAATCGAGGCATTCAAATCATTCCTCCAGCAAGGACATCTGCTGATAAGGACAGACAATACCACAGTCATGTGGTACATAAACAAACAGGGAGGCACGCATTCCTACCCTCTATGCCGGATGGCAATGGATCTGTGGAACCTAGGCCTGAATCTCAACATCCAACTGCAGGCCATATTTGTACCAGGAAAAGAGAATTCACTAGCAGACAGCTTAAGCAGAACTACCACGGATGCACACGAATGGATGCTGCATCCACACATCTTCAAAATCATAACCAACAAATGGGGAATGCCAGAGATAGACATGTTCGCCTCCCCACTCAACCACCAACTGAACAAATTCTGCTCAAGAGTATACCACCCACAAGCCTGGAGGGTGGACTCCCTCTCTTTCAGCTGGAAGAACCTAACAGTGTATGCTTTTCCACCTCTCCCCTTGATGTACAAAGTTCTACTGAAGATCAGGGAGGAACAGCCAAAGGTGATTCTGATAGCTCCAGACTGGCCAAGGCAGCATTGGTATCCGCTACTGAGAAGCATGTCTCGGACGAACCCATGGCCTCTACCCCTATGGCCTTTACTTCTAACGCAGAACAACTACAGGATCCTGCATCCAAACTTGAAAACACTGCAGCTAACTGCCTGGAAAATTGCTTAAAACAAAACAAGACTGTTTTATCTCAGAGAGTTAAGGACATTATCCTGGAGGCTCGCAGACCCTCCACAAGAAAAACATACTCAGCAAAATGGAAAAGATTCCTCATTTGGAGTGCATCAAAAGGTACAAATGTCACACTGGCAAACCTAGCACACATCCTAGAATACTTAGCAGAACTGTTCCACAATGGCTTGTCCTATTCTTCCATTAAGATTCATGCTTCAGCAATTTCAGCAGAGTACAACATGGATCCTCCTATCTTCTCTCACCCTCTCCTCAGACAATTTTTAAGAGGGATCAAAAATGTAAAACCTCCAAGGAAACCTCCTCTGCCTACATGGGATCTCAACTTTGTGCTGGAAAAATTAACAATACCTCCTTTTGAACCAGCAGCATCAGCAGACTTACAGTTCTTATCTTGGAAAACTGCTTTCCTTCTAGCAATCACTTCAGCAAGAAGAGTATCCGAGTTGCAGGCACTAATGGCAGTGCAGCCGTTCCTTATTTTTCACCCGGATAGAGTGTCTCTGAGAACCAATCCTACTTTTATGCCAAAGGTGGTATCCAGGGTATCCTTGAACCAAGCTATTCATTTGCCTACATTCTTCTCTAACCCACAGAACAGGGGGGAAAAACTATTGCACACCCTGGATGTGCACAGACAACTATGCTACTATCTGGACAGAACTAAAACCAGCAGAAAAACTTACCAACTTTTTGTAGCATATGCAACTGGAGTGCAAGGAAAAGCAATATCCAAACAGACAATTTCAAAATGGATAGGAAATTGCATTCGATTCTGCTACTCTTTTCATGGAAAGACAACTCCTGAAAATATCAGGCCTCACTCCACAAGAGCCACGGCCACCACTACAGCCTTCCTACGAGGGGTGGCTACCAAGGACATTTTAGAAGCTGCTACTTGGAGCTCCGTGCATACATTTGCCAAGCATTACAATCTACCTTTATACTCCAGATCCCGAGCAGGTTTTGCAACTGCAGTTTTACAGGGGATTTTAACTACACCATCATTATCTTAGTACCTCCTCCCCCAGTTTGGCTATGGTATTCTACCCATATGTTATGACTGCAGATGCATCCTTGAAGGACATAGTACAGTTTTGTACCTACCATAAATGTAGATGAGCGATAGGTATGCATCTGCAGTCAGGATTACCCACCCTCCTTCCCCTCTGTGGTACTCCTAGGGTGCTTACCCCTCTTTCAGCTAGCTGGGGGAATCTATTATGGTGTATTTGTTTGTATGTATATATGTATATATATTTTGTTTGCTACTGTTTGGAATTTTCAACATTTATCCAAATTTAGCCTTCCTAGAGGGCACCTGGCATCTGGGGCAAGAAACACTGAGGAAAATGGCGTTGGCTGATGCCTTTATATCCCAGAAGCTCTGACGTCGGGGAAAGTGCGACATCAGCCGAGGCCAGACCCAGACTTTGGAATCCGGCCGACCGCAGGGCTGCCTGAGGCAGGACAACCCATATGTTATGACTGCAGATGCATACCTATCGGACATCTACATTTATGGTAGGTACAAAACTGTACTTTCCATGACGCCAGGTCGTCAGGGGTATAAAACATGCAGCGGATGCCATTTTCTTCAGTCTTTCTTGCCACGCGTTGCCAGAAGCAGAAGAAGTTCGCAAGTGCCGGTTGGCTGACTCCTGTAATTTTCGATGTGATAGTGTTCAATCTCGCCGTTTGTTCTTACACATGGGTTCGGAGCCGATCCTCGGCTCCGTGTCGGCCGCTTGCAAGCTCTGCATCGAGAAGAAGCTCGAGACAATCTAATACCCACAATCCCCCTCTGCCTTTACCTCAGATCTAGTTTGCCGCTGCTGCGTTCGCATCGCTGGGAGCTAGCTCTAGCATCTTGAGATAAGATATAACTTTATTTTTGTTATATTTTAGAGAGAATTTGTTCTAATAGTACCTTTTGGTATACTTAGTGTATGTGTGTGTGAGTAGGTAGAATTTCTCGGTACCGTTAAGTTTATTTAACTGGTTAGAGTTTTTCGGGGCCTACCAACCCTACTTAAATTTGACAACCGGACTTACATTTACATCGGATTTGACCTTTTTTCACCGGATTTGACGCTTATACTGGACTTGACTTTTATCTTTTCTGTACAATGTCTGAGAAAATTAAATCAGGCTTTAAGCGTTGTCAGTGTGGCCAAAAAATGTCAGTTACTGACAACCATAGTTCCTGTGTCTACTGCCTTGGCCCTCTCCACTTACAAGAGGACTGTTCAATTTGTCACTCTTTTAGTGGGAGGGTCATGACAGATAGGCGCAGGAAACTCATGGACAGGGGGTTATTAAAACCTTCCTTTCAGGAGGCTCTGGATGCTTCAGACCAGGCATCAAAATCCTCTAAGGAATCGAAGACGTCGGAGCCCAAGTCTTCGGCTCCGAGCTCTTCGTAAAGTTAGATCACCGGTTCCACAGACTTGGGCCGAGTGTTCAACTGGTGTCGATTCCTGAGCCTCGAGTCTTGGAACCGGTGATGGAGCTCCCTCCATCGACTTTATTGAGGTCGGCTCCGTCTTCGGTTCCTTCGACCCGTTCTTCTTCCAAGCTCTCCGATGTCGATGTGGATCGTGGTGGTGCAGAAGTTATTGGAGCATTCGCCCTGTCCAAACTTATTTCAGTTTCCACCCAGTTGGTGTCGAAACTTGAAGGCCTCCCATTGTCTCCATCCATTCCTCCTCCGAGACCTGTCCAGTCTTTGGAGCCGGAAGAGGTTGATCTTCTGATTGTGGAACCCTCGGGTCCAGAACCGTCTTTTTCTCGGTCTGTTCCTCTCACCTCGACTCCGGACCCGGTACCGGAGTCTCGGAGCCGACGATCTGTCCTTGGTTCCGGGGCCGAGAGTCGAACCGACGTTTCGGTTCCGACTCTTCCCTTCTGGGCCTCGGAGCGGATCGATTCGGCTCCGTCCTCGGGGTCGATGCCTTCGGTGCCTGTTTCGGGGATTCTTCCCATTTCTTCGTAACCGGGAGATTCTTCGACTCGGGACCCGGGGGCTTTCGATCTAATGAGGAAGGTGTTGTCTACCCAGACAACCACATCAGTGGAAGCAACCTCTCCTCCCCATAAAGGGCCGTTATCCTCCTCTGCACCCACGGCCACATCCAAGCGTCGAGCACCGGTGTCTCAGCCACCCCTGGAGGGTGCCCCCTCTTCCTCGGAGGCTTCTTCGGATGCTCCCCACGAAGAAGTCCCTAGGAAAAGATTGTGTAAGAGGAGAGACTTGGATTCTCCACAAGAATCCTTGACATCAGATACTGACTTAGATGAGTCAGAAGGGTCCCCTAAGTCACCTTCAGAAGATGTCTCTTTTTCGGACATATTGGAGATCCTGAAACAGAGAGGTGACTGGCAGTCCCTCCCCCCTTCTGAGGATGAGTCAGTCTTGCTGAAGGCATTCGGTGCTCTCCCTTCTTCCTCCTGGGTCACTCCGCCCTTCGATGAATTAATGGAACTTATTGCTCGATGGGCGTGGGAGGCTCCTGACACAGTGGAACCAGTCCCAAGGAAACCCAGTAAATATATCACTGCTCCCCAGGACAAGACTTACTTAACAAAAGGAGTTCCAGTGGACGCTATGGTGGTGGCAGCGGCCACGAAAAAGGAGATGTCGGAATCTTCCTCATCTGTCCATCCCCCTAATAAAGATTCTAGGACAATGGACAGGTATGGGAAGCGCATTTTTAGTTCAGCGGCTTTTTCCATGCGATCCCTGAACTATTTGACCCACTTTACACGGCTACAGAGGGATCTAGTCAAAGAGTTGGGAGATACCCTCCAGGGTACTACGGATGCTGCTGTCTCAGGGAAAGTGACGGCGCAACTTAATACCCTTACATCCATTGTGAACTCGTCTATGAGGCTGATCTCACGCAGCCGAAGGATCGAGTAGGGCAGCAGCTTCAGCGATTGCTCTTCGCAGACAATCCTGGATGCGCTTATGTTCATTTGCGGAAGCCTTCAAGTCTTCCTTTACTAACGCCCCATTTGACGGTGCCACTCTCTTTGGCCCCAAAGTAAAGGAGAACCTTACCCGGTGTGAGCAGGAGGGAAAGACTCTGTCTGCTGTCGGAGTCCGTTTTTCCACCCCAACCAGACCGTACCCCAAAGGGCAACGTGGTGGAAAAATGTGGTTTCGAAAACCCCAAGGATCTTTCCCAGGCACACAGGGTGATGCCCTTCTAGAGGCAGAGGAGGGGCAGAGGTGGAAGACGCCGCCCTGGCGGCAGAGGGGTCCGCAGAATCAAGGTGACAGGGATACACTCCTGGTAAACCTTTCCAGCACTCCTGAGAGGAGGCCCGACTGTCCTGCTCTGGAGGCAGTCGGGTCGCTAGCTTTATACCCTCAGGCCTGGCAAAGTATAACTACAGACAAGTGGGTAAAAAGCGTGGTTACCAGAGGTTACAATATACCTTTTCTATCCCATCCCATTCCAAAGAAAAGACTCCCAGATGTACCTCCCCATCTGCGAGAGCCAGCAGCTATAGAAATTTCAAAGCTGCTAGAAAAAAGAGTCATCCAACCAGTCCCAGCGGACCAGAAAGGATTCGGGACTTAATCAAGGTTCTTTTTAGTTCCAAAGAAAACAGGGGACTGGAGGCCCATTCTGGACCTAAGCGACCTCAATACCTTCGTCAAGAAAGAAAAGTTCCGAATGGTCACGCTTCAATCGATCCTTCAATTCTTACAGAAGGACGACTGGATGTGCTCAATAGATCTGAAGGATGCATACTACCACATCAAAATAGCCAGGGCATCCAGAGATCATTTGCGCTTCCGGCTGGGTGTCAGTCACTTTCAATTTCGAGCCCTGCCCTTTGGTCTGACCTCAGCCCCCAGGGTCTTCACCAAATGCATGGCAGTGGTAGCGTCTCACTTGAGACGCCAAGGATTCCAGGTGTTTCCGTATCTGGACGACTGGCTCTTTTCTGCCACCACCCAGCGTCAACTTGTACAGGCCAGAGACTATACTCTTCAACTGTGTATTCACCTAGGAATATCCGTAAACTTCGGAAAATCCTTACTACAGCCATCACAGAGTATCTTATTCATAGGAGCGGAATTAAATACACATCAGTTAATTCTAAGACTTCCTCCAGAAAGGATACTTTCACTTCAGACTCACATCGTCTTCTTCTCTTGTCCAGGAAATCCCCAGCAAAACTGGTACTGAAGGTTTTGGGACTCATGTCAGCTTCTCTTATTGCAATACCCTTGGGAAGGCTGCACATGAGAGTCCTACAATGGCTACTGTTTGCACAATGGTCGTTCCAACAACTACCTCTAACACACGAGATTCTTATAACGAGCACATGCAAAACACACCTAAACTGGTGGCTTCAAACGTGCAACCTTTCCAAGGGGAGACCATTTGTGCTACACACGCCTACAGTTACGGTGACCACGGACGCTTCCCTGATAGGGTGGGGGCATCTTTCAGGGACAGACAGTCCAAGGCGAATGGACCAATTTAGAGTACAATCTGCACATCAATGTTCTAGAGTTGAGGGCAGTGTTTCTAGCGTTGCAACACTTTGCTCCCCTTCTTCCTCTGGGAACTATTGCAGTTCAGACGGACAACATGTCGGTAGTCTGGTACATAAACAAGCAAGGGGAACCAAATCCTATCAGCTATGCAGAGAGGCCATGAGAATCTGGCAATGGGCGGAGTCCACGGTCGCTTTCTAATAGCAACGCACATTCCGGCGTCATCCAACGTCATAGCCGACAGGCTGAGCAGAGCAATTCTGTTACCGCACGAGTGGTCCCTAAAACAGTCAGTTGCGAAAAGATTTTTCGCGTGGGGCCAGCCTTCCAGCGATCTGTTGGCTTGTGCAATGAAGGCCAAATGCAGGAGCTACTTTGCCCTATTACCCCTCCAGGGAAGTCCCCAGGGACGACTGATTCACGATTGGCCCCGGGACTCCTGTCGCATTTCCTCCATTCCCCCTGATATCAAAGTTTCTCCAGAAAGCCAGAAACCTACACAGGACAATAATCCTCATTGCCCCATTCTGGCCTCGTCAAATTTGGTTCCCCTTCCTGATGACACACTGCATTCGGGGACCCTGGATCCTGGACCCAGAGCCAGATCTATTGACTCACTCGTCAGGGGCTCCCCATCCCACGCTCTTGTCCCTCCATCTAGCAGCTTGGCTGCTCCAGTTCCCAACTTAGCCAGGTCTGATCTTCTTTCCTGCAGTTCAGAATATATTAGTGGCTTCTCATAAAGCTTCCACTACTAAAACATATTCTAGTAAGTGGAAGCGATTTGTATTCTGGGCGAATACACAGCAACTGGACCCTTTTATAGCTCCTTTGAATAAAATATTAGAGTTTTTAACAGACTTGTTCCATCAGGGTGCTTCTCCTGCCACATTAAGAGTTCAATTGGCTGCCATTTCTAATTTCCATGTGGAAGAATGTGGGGCTCCTGTTATGGCCCACAGACTTTGTAAAGCCTTTTAAAGGGGCCTTTCATATTAGACCACCAATTAGATCTCCTACGTCACCTTGGAGTCTAAACTTATTGTTATCTAAGTTAATGTTGCCCCCCTTTGAACCAGCCTCCTCTTGCCCATTGAAATTTTTGTCTTGGAAGACTCTCTTTTTGGTAGCCATTACATCCGCTAGGCGAGTATCTGAACTTCAAGCTCTCTCCATCAAGCACCCTTATTTGATCTTTCACGCTGACAGAGTTTCTCTTCGAACTAATTCATCCTTCCTTCCTAAAGTTTGTTCTATTAATAATATTAATCAGTCCATCGAATTACCCACTTTCTTCAAGAATCACTCCAACAAAATGGAGTATATGTTGCACAAATTAGATGTTCACAGACAGCTAAGGTTTTACTTGGATAGAACAAAAGATCACAGAAAAACTGATCAACTTTTTGTGGCCTTTGCTGATAACAGGAAAGGAGTAGCGGTTACCAAAAGAACTCTTTCTAAGTGGTTAACGGATTGTATAATCTATGTCTATGATTCTTCAAATCAAACTCTTTTGCACAAACCCAAAGGACATTCCACAAGGTCAGTGTCTACATCCCTGGCTCATGCAGCCCGCCTACCACTAGATGCTATTTGTGCGGCTGCTACTTGGTCTAAGCCACATACATTCATTTCTCATTATAAGGTAGACAAGGTTTCTAGGGGCAGGGCAACCTTTGGTTCCACTGTGCTCAAGAACGTCCTTCCGTGAGTTCCTCAGGAACAAGGAGCTAGGGACGCTACCCATGTGTAAGAACAAAGCTGAGATTGAACACTATCACATATAGAAGTTATGTCCTTACCATAACGTTCCATGTGGAGTGTTCATCTCGCCTTTGTTCTTACATTCCCACCCTCCCACCCTTAAGAAGAACGTTCAGTTTTGGTGCCTGGCCTGGGGCATTCTACTTCTGCATTGCAGTTGTTGTATATATAGTTGATATGTATATATATATATATATATGTATATATGTGTATTTATGTATATAGACTCTTAGTTCTGTGCATATGTGATGTAAGCATGAGTGTGCTCTTCTGACTCTGGTTTGCTTGCAAACTAGATCTGAGGTAAAGGCAGAGGGGGATTGTGGGTATTAGATTGTCTCGAGCTTCTTCTCGATGCAGAGCTTGCAAGCGGCCGACACGGAGCCGAGGATTGGCTCCGAACCCATGTGTAAGAACAAAGGTGAGATGAACACTCCACATGGAACGTTATGGTAAGGACATAACTTCTATTTTTCGAGTTTCAGAACCGAAGTCTTCAACCTAAAGCCAAGTACCCCATTGGGGAAACCTTTTCTTGCTCCTTACCGATGTCAGTAAAAGTTAATTGTATTACTTGTGGGAAGCAAATACCTCATAAGGACTTTCATTTGTACTGTATTCCTTGCCTAGGCCCTGACCACAACGTGCCTTGCTGTCGGTTTTGTGCTAAATTTAACCGACGCACTATTAAGCGTCGGTATATTTTTGCATCTAAATATTTTGACTCAAGGTTTAATTATCCAGAAATGTCGTCGGTTAGCAATCAGACTACTGAAATACACAAAAAACGCAAAGAAAAAGAGAGACAATCGAGGTCCAAAACCGACGACGAAGCTTCTCCTAAGCCAGTCGCCAGTTCGCTGGTACTCAGTGAAGCGCTTTCGCGGCCCTGATAACCGCTACTTTTGATTCGCAGGCCTCTACTGAGACCCATTCGGAGTCCAGTATGCCGCAAGACACTTTAAGTATTGAACCCGCGGATGTCTCTACCTTAGATGGACAGAGCCACTGAGCAGGCACCGGCTTCTGATGGTGTTTTTCCGGCCTAAAGATTTGTATATTAAACCGACACCATCTTCAAAACCTAGGCCAAAGCCAACCTCTTTTTCTAAAAAAAGACACTTGGGCCACGTGCACAGGCCCCTATGGGTAAAAAACAAATGATCAAAATGGCTGAGGATTTAATTACCTTGATCAGGGGTTCCCAACCCCCTCCTGCTAATAGGCCTAGGCAAGGCACTGATTATGAATCTTCAGATCAGGTTTCCATTTCTTCTGATCAGGAACTTTCTATTCCACCTGATGAGGACTCTGATGCAGAAGAATCCATCCCCTCTGCTTCTCCTCCTGAGGATTTTTCTTTTGGGGAAACTTTGCATACCTTAAGGGAACATTTTCTCTGGGAGAGTCAGGATTTTTCAGAATCTAAAGAGAGGCTTAGGGATTTTCTTCTTCCTCAGCATAGGCCTTTGGCTATACCTCCTGTTCTAGACATTGTTGATGATTTTTTTTTCAGAATCCAGCATGGCTCCTTTTTCCCTGCCTCCAGCTCCTAGTAAGCCTGAAAGATATTACAGGGTTCCTGACTCCCACAAATTCCTTTTTAAAAACCCTACTGCTGACCCTGAAACCATTTCTCAGGGTCCCAAGGGTGTTAAGGCTTCTACTGCTAAAAATCCTACCCCTTCTGATAGAGACTCCAGGGAGCTGGATAGATGGGGTAAGAAGGTTTACACGTCTGCAACCTTGACAATCGGGGCTTTAAACTGTCAATTTCATATGCTTAAATATCAGCAACATGTCATGGGTTTACTTAAACAGAAAATGATGCTGATTTCTGATTGTGTGGAAAATAGTTACAGGATTTATTGCATTCAGCTGAACAAGTTGGAAAGCATACTTTGCAATGTGTAGACTTCACAAACAGGGAACCAAGGAAAACCAATAAAATCCACAGAAACCAAGCTCGGATGCAAGGTAAGGAAGCCAAAACGCACTCTGTTAAGCTGTAATAGCACACCTTATTAACCAGCACACCACACAATCACAATGCAGAATCAGAGTTTACCTATGTTTCATCCTAGAAACTAGAAGAATATAAATGTCAAACATGTTGATTTATTATCTAAATGATACAGTTTTGTGCCCTGTAAAAATGGGAATATTGTTCAGTCTTTGTTAGATTTGAGGCTTTTTACTCTGAAAATGAATTTAAAAGTATTATTTAATCCTAATAATAATAATAATTTAAAGTCACACAGTGAACAACATCTTAAGAAACCAAGCAGATTTAATCCACCTATTAATAGTATTGTAGGGGTATATGAAAGAATATTTAAAGAAGAAATCAGAGAAGGCTTCAAGAATATTAGTAGAAAAAAAGTCAATAAGGAAAATGTTGAGTTTAATTTGACTAAAGAAGAAAAAGAATTATTATTTGAAATTGCCCAGGATAAGAATTTAAGATTAATGAAACCTGATAAGGGCAATGGAGTTGTAATCTTGGATATAAAATAGATTATATTAACAAAATGAATGCCATGCTTATGGGTGATGTATATGTGGAAGTAAGTAGGAACGGAATAAATATAGCACATTCTAAAATTGATATGATCTTCGAAGATATGCTATATAAAGGACAAATAAATGAGTATGCCTACAATTTTTTGAGAAATGATTATCCTATGATTAGTAATATTTTTGGTATTCCGAAATTTAAAATTTAGACCCATAGTTGATGGCAAGCGAAGTAAAACATGCTCTATCAGTAAATTTCTTGATTTTTATTTACAAAAAGGATTAAAGAAATTTGATTATTTTACTAAAGACTCCTGGGATTTTTTTAAGCCAAATTAGTAAAATCAAAGTGACAGCCTCTACTAAACTTGTCACAATAGACGTTTTTGATTTATTCACAGTAATACCACATAACACTGGATTAGTTTGGTTAGAGAAACAATTGGGTAAAACGGAATTATTTGATCAGGATGAAATTAATGTGTTTGTATCATTGATGGAAATTGTATTAACTAATTTTTTGTGGTTCGAAGGTCATTATTACAAACAACAAACAGGTGTAGCTATGCCAATTATATAATGGCATATTGGGAAGATGAATTCATCTTTCATAGTCAGTTCATGTCTCACATAAAGCAATATATGAGGTTCCTGGATTATATTTTTATCATCTGGGAAGGAGACTGTGATAATTTAGATGAATTTTTAACATATGCCAACCATACAGTAGAATTTT
Source organism: Protopterus annectens (assembly GCF_019279795.1). NCBI lineage: Eukaryota > Metazoa > Chordata > Ceratodontiformes > Protopteridae > Protopterus > Protopterus annectens. Next base: position 1,166,922,629 of record NC_056747.1, on the reverse strand, counting down.
TAAAATTCACATATGAGTATAGTTCAGAGAAAATTTCATATTTGGATGTGTTATTAACAGTTAATAGGCAATACCTTTTTGAATTCCTATCTAGATTATAATAGTTGGCACCCTCACCATCAAAAGAAATCAATAGTTAAGGGACAGGTGGTGAGGGCAGCCAGAATGGTGAGTGTGGATAGTGAATTCGAGGAGGAGATGAATTTTATTTTACAGATGTTTATGAAGAGAGGTTATCTGTTTGAATTATGTGATAATATTAGAAATGAGGTAATGATTAAAAGGAAAAATGGTGTGTATAAGGCCATTTTGGAAGTTGGAACTAGTGGATATATACAAGGAACAACGGTTAAGCCACTTATGGTTTAGGTGATAAATTAGTATTTGTAACAACCTATAATTTAGATGCTAAACGGATAACCAACATAATTACGAAAAATTGGAACATATACTGCAGGTTGACAAAAATATCAGTGATAAAATGGATAACATTCCCAAAATAGTTTTTAGGGAGGGATAGGTCTTTTAAAGAATTATTGCAAATGAGTCAAAATGGCATAAATAAGGCTAGTAATAGACCAAAAGGGAACTACAAATGTGTAATGTGTAATGTTTGTAAGTTTATAATTACTACTGGGACCAAAATTTCCATCAACAGTGAATATATTGGTATTAAAGAGCCAGTCATGTTCGGCATTTTATATTGGGAAAACTAGCAGGCGTATAAAGTATAGCATATATGAACATAATTTAGATATAAAAAATGGGAAAATGGCAAATGCCTTAGCCAGGCATATAGCTCAGTATCATGGACATACTTTTCATTTTTGTGTAATACAACAGTTAAGGATGGAAAGGGTAGAGTTATAGATTTCCATCTAGAGGTAGTCGAATTGGAATGGCAGTTAAAGTTGGACGCCGCTAGTTTTCCCGGTATTAATGAATATATCAGCATTGCCCTAGTTTTAAAATTGAAACATTTTATAGCTTAAGGAATAATTGAACATGAATTATGCTAATAAATCCATGTATTTTATGAATTATTTATGTTTTAAACAATTATCTTTTTAAAGTTATTAGGTAATGAATCAATTATTGGTGTGGGAAAATACTAATTTATTAAGCTATAAAAGGGCGGGTTTTTAACAATCAGTTGTTCTGAAGAAGTCCTATATGGTGGATGAAACCTAGGTAAACTCTGATTCTGCATTGTGATTGTGTGGTGTTCTGGTTAATAAAGTGTGCTATTACAGCTTAACAGTGTGTGTTTTGGCTTCCTTACCTTGCATCCGAACTTGGTTTCTGTGGATTTTAATACTTTGCAATGTGGTTTTGATTCCTTAGAGGCCTCTTGCAGGGCCGCTGTAACTGGATCTGTGATAAGAAGGCATGCTTGGCTCAAGGAGCAAAATCTGCCTGATCATGTTAAAGCAAAATTGTTGGATGCTCCTTTACAACAGGACAGTTTGTTTGGTAATAAGGCAGAAGAAGTTTTGAAAAAGATGTAAGACCAAACTAAATCTATGCAAACTGTAAAAGATTTCCTACAAGTACAGCCACCCAGGTTCAGTAGGCACTGGCCTACTAAGAATTGGTCCTTTCCAGTACCCACCAGAGCCGCACATGTCAAACCCAGATACTCTAAAGGCCCCAGGTTTCAGTCACAAGGAATTTACAGAACAAAACAATGGGGTGCCTCCACTTCCAAATCTGGAAGTAGCAAGTCACCTCCCTATGGTAAACAGTCTCAATGACTTTCCTCTGACATCTCCAAGCACTTATCTTTTGGCAGCCCCTTTGGGGGGGAAACTAGCACTTCATGCACAAAGTTGGCATCTAATTACCCAGGACAAGTGGGATCTAAATATAGTATCCCAGGGATACAGATTCATTTCCACATGTTGCCAGTCCCAAACGGATGGCCAGATCTGCCTCCAAACCAGTGGGCAGAGGCCCAGAAGCAAGTTATGTCCGTCATGAATATGGGGGCTATTCAGCCAGTACCAAAAGAGGAAAAGGGACAAGGTTTTTATTCAAGACTTTTCCTGGTACCGAGAAAAGACGAATCTTGGCATCCAGTTCTGGACTTATCCATTCTAAACACATTCCTAGACATTCTAAAATTCAAGATGCTGACTCTGCAACAGTTACTGCCTATGCTAGGCATAGATGCCTGGTTGGTAACTCTAGACTTAAAAGAAGCTTACCTGCATATCCCAATCAGGGACTCTTGCAGAAGATACCTCCGCTTCAAAGCAGGCTATTTGCATTACCAGTTCTCTGCACTGCCCTTTGGCTTATCTACTGTGCCCATGGTCTTCACAAAGTGCCTGGCACCAGTAATTACATTTTGCAGACAAAGAAACATTCAAATTTATCCTTATCTGGACAATTGTCTAATTCAGGCAGAGAACAAGGACACTCTGCTACAGCATCTGGCGTTTGTAAAAAAGGTTCTAACTTGCCTAGGGTATACCATAAACAAAAAGAAATCACAACTGGTACCCTCTCAAATAATTACATTCCTGGGTGCAAGCTTGAATACAACTGCTCAGATAACGTACCTCATGCCAGAAAAACAAATCCAATTGATGACTTACTTCAAACAAGTGGCCACAAAAACCCAGTTATCTGCAAGGCAAATTCTGCAGGCCTTGGGGTTCATGGCCTCCTGTATTCTACTAATTCCATATGCAAGACTGCATATGAGGAACCTTCAATGATAACTAAAAAGCTTATGGAGTCAACATTGTCGCAGCCTGGAAACAATGATTCCTATCATTCCGTGCCTGCAGCAAGAGTTCCAATGGTGTGCAGAGGCCTGTCACCAAAACAAGGGACTGTCATTCCTTCCACCCCCTGTCAACCAAACCCTGACTACAGATGCATCAGATTATGCTTGGGGGGTGCATCTGGCAGGGATACGCATTCAGGGCGAATGGAACCCAAATCGAATGCACCTGCATATCAACCAGAAGGAGATGCTAGCTGTACAGAATGCTCTGACAGCCTTCAAGGACTTTATTCATCCAGGACAACTACTGATAAAGATGGACAACACCACAGTCATGTGATACATAAACAAGCAGGGGGTACCCATTCCTACCACCTTTGCAGACTAGCCATGGCTTTGTGGAACACAGCCTTGACTTAGCAGATACATCTACAAGCTCAATTCCTGCCAGGAAAGCAAAATACTCTGGCAGACGAACTAAGCAGAAATCTTATGGACCCACACGACTGGAAACTGGATCCACAAATCTTCAGCATGTTGACACGCAAATGGGGGAGCCCAGACATAGATCTTTTTGCCTAACCCCAAAACTATCAGCTGGACAAATTCTGCACAAGCAGCCATCACAAAAAAGCTTGGAAAGTGGATGCTCTATGCTTCAGCTGGAAAAACCTTTCAGTCTATGCCTTTCCCCCTCTGCCTTTGCTTTCCAAGGTATTACTAAAAGTCTGACAAGAAAAACCAAAAATGATTCTGATTGCTCCAGACTGGCCTCGGCAACATTGGTACCCGCTCCTACGCAATATGTCACACCTTCCTCCGTGGTACCTGCCTCAGACACCTTATCTACTGTCTCAGCAGAACTATCAAATTCTGCGCCCTCAGCTCCAAACTCTGAATCTTGCAGCATGGCTAATCAACTAATTTCACCAGTTACATCTCTCAGCAAACCTGTGATGGATGTCATTTTGGAGGCTCGAAGGCGTAGTACTAGAAGATCTTATGCTGATAAATGGAAAAGATTCTGTGCCAGGAACCAGGCACAAGGAATAAGCACAGCAATGCCCAATATTCCTCAGATTCTACAATATTTAACTGAGATGCTTCACAAGGGTCTGTCTTTCTCTTCCATAGAAATCCATGCCTCTGCCATTTCAGCTCATTACAACACAGAGCCTCCTCTCTTTTCTCATCCCCTGCTAAAGCAGTATCTCAGAGGGGCCAAAAATGTAAGACCTCCCAGGAGAGCACCAGCTCCTGCATGGGACCTCAATTTTGTGTTGGAAAAGCTCACCTTACCTCCTTCTGAGCCAGCTGCTGCTGCAGACATAACATTTCTCTCTTGGAAGACCGCTTTTCTTTTAGCAGTCTCTTCAGCAAGAAGGATTTCAGAACTACAGGCTCTCGTGACAGTGGAGCCTTTTATTATTTTCTACCCGGACAGGGTGTCGCTCAGGACCAATCCATCCTTCATGCCTAAAGTGGTATCTAGTGTGGCTCTTAATCAGACCATTCATCTGCCAACTTTTTCCCAAATCCACAGAACAAGGGGGAGCAGATTCTGCATTCATTGGATGTACACAGACAACTAAGATTCTACTTAAACAAGACAAAATCTCTAAGAAAATCTGAGCAACTACTGGTGGCATTTGCAGCAGGGCCAGTGGGAAAGGCTATTTCAAAGCAGACTGTTTCAAAATGGATAAACCATTGTATTCGTTTCTGCTACATGCATCATGGTAAACCTGTTCCCAAGGGGATCAGATCCCATTCCACAAGGGCTGCATCTACTTCTTCAGCCTTTCTCAGAGGGGTTCCTACCCGAGACATTCTAGAGGCCGCTACCTGGAGCTCCGTTCATAAGTTCACCAAACATTACCATTTACCTCTCTTTTCTAAATCCATAGCAGGCTTTACCACTGCTATCCTGCAGGGCCTTATAGCTGCTCCTAATGCTATATAATTCCATCCTCCCAACAACCGTAGCTTTGGGATTCTACCCAAATGTAATGACTGCAACAGTGAAACACAAAGAACATAGTACAGTTGTGTACACTTACCATAAATGTAGATGTTAGAGTGTATTCACTGTTGCAGTCCTGGTTACCCACCAGCCAGCCCCCTACTCTTCTCTCTTTATACCTCTTCTTGCTTTTACTATGCTCAGAAGCTTTTTTGTTGTATTTGCTTTTATTTGGAGGTATATATTTTGTGTTCTAAATTACATGCATATATAAATTAATATATATTTTGCTCCCCATTTGGGGGGCACCTGACATCTAGGGCAAGAAAAACTGAAGAAAATGGCGTCGGCTGCATGTTTTATACCCCCTGACAACCTGATGTCATGGAAGAAGGACAGCAACCGATGCAGGACCCAAGTCTTTGTTAATCAGGCCGACTGAGGGCAACCTGCCAGCAGATTACCCATATGTAATGACTGCAACAGTGAGTACACTCTAACATCTGCATTTATGGTACGTGTACACAACTATACTTTCTCTACACTTCCCTTTGGCTTATCTACTGCGCCCAGGGTGTTCACAAAGTGTGTAGCTCCAGCCATTGCATTTTGCAGGCAGAGAAATATTCAGATTAACCATACTTGGACGATTGTCTGATTCAGGCAGAAAGCCAGGACTTGCTATTACAACACCTGACATTCATAAAGAAACTTCTAACCTCACTGGGGTACATCATCAATGAAAAGAAATCGCACCTAGTACCCTGCCAACAGATTGTGTTCCTGGGAGCAAGTTTGAACACAACTTCCCAGATGGCATTCCTCATTCTGGAGAAACAAGGTTATTTGACAACCTACTTCAAACTATTGACCACAAAACCCCAGCTATCTGCAAGGAAAATACTGCAAGCTGTGGGGTTCATGGCCTCTTGCATTCTTCTAATTCCGTATGCAAGACTGCATATGAGGAAACTCCAGTGGTATCTAAAAAGCCTAGGGTGTCAACATTCTCAGGACCTGGAAACAATGATTTCTATCATTCCTTGTATAAAGACAGAGTTCCTCTGGTGGGCAGATGCCTGCTACCACAACAAGGGACTCCCTTTCACTCTACCCCCTGCCGCCCAAACCCTAACAACAGACGCATCAGACAATGCATGAGGGCTCACATGGCAAGGCAGTGCATTCAGGGCAAATGGAACCCGAGACAGATACACCTGCATGTCAATCAAAAAGAAATGTTAGCTGTACAGAATGCTCTGACAACCTTCAACGACCATAATCTTCCAGGACAACTATTGGTAAAGACAGACCACACCACAGTTATGTGGTACATAAACAAGCAGGGGGGAAGCCATTCGTACCCTCTCTGCAGTCTAGCCATGGCTCTGTGGGACACAGCCTTGAGCTACCAAGTACACCTACAAGCACAATTCCTGCCATAGAAACTAAATTCACTGGCAGACGACTTGAGCAGAAATCTCATGGACCCACATGAATGGAAACTAGAACCCAAAATATTCAACCTCTTGAGGAACAAATGGGGGACTCCAGAGGTAAACCTGTTTGCCTCCCCTCAGAACTACCAATTGAACAAATGTTGCACAAAACTCCCCACAGCCAAGCTTGGAAAGTGGATGCTCTGTCCTTTACCTGGGAAAGCCTCTCAGTTTATGAATTTCCCCCTCTGCCTGTCCTCTCGAAGGTTCTACTAAAGATCAAACAAGACAAGACGAGGTCAATACTGATTGCACCAGACTGGCCACGCCAGTACTGGTACCCCCTCTTGCGCAGCATGACACTGCTACAACCATGGTATCTGCCTCAGACCCCTTCCCTGCTGTCCCAGCAGGTGGGCCAGATTCTGCACCCTCCGCTTCAAGCCCTGAACCTTGCAGCCTGGCTAATTCCTTGAGCTCTCCTCTAGCATCACTCAGTAAGCAGGTACTGGATGTCATTCTGGAGACTAGGGGACCTAGTACTAGAAAATCTTATGCTGAAAAATGGAAACGATACTGTTCCTGGGGCCAGGCATAGGGGATGGGCAAAATGGTGCCCAATTTACCCCATATTCTACAGTACTTAACAGAAATGCTCCACGAGGGCCTATCCTTCTCGTTAATTAAAATTCATGCCTCTGCCATTTCAGCACATTATAATACTGAGCCACCCCTCTTCTCTCACCCCTTGCTAAAGCAGTTCCTTAGAGGGGCCAAAATTTAAGACCCTCCAGGAGCTCTGCCACTCTAGCCTGGGACATTACATTTGTATTGGAAAAGCTCACTCTTCCCCCCTTTGAGCCAACTGCTACAGCAGAGTTGAAATTCCTTTCTTGGAAAGCAGCCTTCCTTGTAGCCATCACTTCATCAAGAAGAGCGTCTGAATTACAGGCCCTCATGGCAGTGGAACCCTTCATTATCTTCCATGCGGACAGGGTTTCCCTCAGGACTAATCCTTCCTTTATGCCCAAGGTGGTGTCTTCTGTGGTCCTAAATCAGTCCATTCATTTGCCTACTTTTTTCCCTAATCCACAAAACAAAGGGGAACGGGATACTGCACTCTGTGGATGTGCACAGACAACTTAGGCTTAGTCCTGTCCAAATAGAATCTATCAGAAAATCTGAACAGCTGCTAGTTAGCTTTGCTGCAGGGGGGAAGGCCATTTCAAAGCAAACCTTTTCCAAATGGACAGCCCATTGCATTCATTTCTTCTACAAACACCATGAAAAACCTACCCCACAGGGGATAAGATCACATTCCATCAGGGCTGCATCTACCTCTGCGGCATTTCTCAGAGGAGTCCCCAGCAGGGACATCCTAGAAGCTGCTACCTGGAGCTCTGTACATACCTTCACCAAGCATTACCACTTGCCTATCTTTTCTAAATCCAGAGCTGGATTTGCCACTGCAGTCTTGCAGAGATTAATAGCTGGCCCTAATGCTCTTTAACTTCCTCCTCCCTTCCTTAGCTTTGGGAATCTACCCAAATGTGATGACTGCAACAGTGAAACACGAAGAACATAGTACAGTTGTGTACACTTACCATAAATGTAGATGCTTGAGTGTATTCACTGTTGCAGTCCTAGTTACCCTCCCTCCAGCCCTCTGACTTCCCTTGGCTCTACCTCTCTTTCTTGTTGGTATATTTATTTTTTCTTGTGTATTTGCTTTTTGAAGGGGGTTTACCATACCATTTAATTGCTTCCTATTGTGGGGACATCTGACATCTGGGGCAAGAAAGACTGATGTAATGGCGTCGGCTGCATGTTTTATACCCCTGACGACCTGACATCAAGGAAGAAGCGACAGCACCTGACGCAAAAATCCGAAGACTCTGGTATTCAGGCTGGCGGAGGGCTACCTGCAGGCATGCAGGCAGATAAACCAAATGTGATGACTGCAACAGTGAATACACTCGAACATCTACATTTATTGTAAGTGTACACAACTGTACTTTTTCTCTTGAACTTAGGTTGCTGTCGCTCCCTTTTAGATAGCCAATGTCGTTGAGAAAGGGGAAATGTAAGTGCGGCCGCCAAATTCCACACAAAGATTCTCATGAGCTTTGTTTTGATTAGGCCAATCCCACGTCCATACAACCTGTAGCATTTGCCAATGGCTTGTCCCTAAAACCCTTCGTAGTCATCTGCCAGCCCTGAAACTTTTCCTGGAAAATCAGCATCTAAAGTGATTAGCCTTAGGCATGGATCCCAAGTCGGCCGTCAAAGTGAAGCTGCCTAAAAAGAAGGCCAAAGTTGCAAGGCCTACTGTATCTGCCTCTCAGACATCGGACATCCCGGCAGCTACCTGTCTAGGGGCTGAGGGATGCCTGGAAGAATTGGTGACTTCAGCGGTACCTGTGCAGAAGCCGCCCTAGAATTTCCAGTCAGCACGTCCTAGGGGGTTATTCCGAAGTCTGCTTCGGCTGATGCAGAGGGGGAACTGGACTTCACCAGACAGCCACTCAGTGCCAGAACAGGACTCTTTTCCAACAGGCCAGACACCCGATTCTAGGCCTGGTCCTTCTCTATCTGCCACTAAGACCACTCCTCTTAAAAGGAAGCAAAAAACTCAACGTATTACTTCTTCAACTGAAGACCAACCAGACTGGCAAACATTTTCCCAGTCCATGGTACAGGCCTTTATGCCTGTTAGGCCCACGGCTTCTCTTGCTACTACATTGCCTACTCTCAGCCTTAGGCCAGCTTCAGTTTCTTCCATTCCACCTGTTCAAACTCAGGAGGAAGATTCCTCTTCCTCGTCTTCAGATGAATCCTCGACATATACATCCCAGCCAGCTTCTCCCCTGGGCTACTATTCCACAGATGAGAACTCCATTGAAGGGGACTCCCCACCAGAAGATATTTTTGGGGGGAGACTGCATCCAAAATGAGGGAGTGTTTTAAATGGAATGCCACACAGATGACTGACATTCAAAAGAGGTACTTTGAGCTGCTTCAGATGGAGTCACCCTCCCCCTCTGCAATTCCCCCTGTGATTCTAGCTTACCTGGATGCATTTCCTGCAGCTTCCAAGACCCCTGAATCACAGCCCCTAGCACCCAAGAGACCTGGCAGGTTTTATGAAGTCCCCGATGACCACAAATATGTCATCAAGCCTCCTATGGCAGATCCTGCAGTCATTGCAGTGGCCTCAGATAAATAATCCAGACAAATTCCCTCTTCCTCTCTTCTGCCATTCGACAAGGATAGTAAGGTCATGGACAGACTGTGAAAAAAGGTTTACACTTCTTCCACACTAGCCTTCAGGTCAATTATCAGACCTATATTGTTAAATATGCCCTAGGCTTAGTTGCCTAGGTAACTTCTTTACTTTCTAAACTGCCTGACTCACCTAACAAAACACAGGTAGCATTTAAGCTCTCATTAGCAGCACAGGTTGCCATGCATTCTATAAACTGCAGCTGTGATGCTGCTGAGTCTTCAGCCAGATCCCCTGCTTCAGCTTCTGTTTTACTCCTTGGTCAGACTACAGCCTCTGCCTGATGATTTTAAGAACAAAATCTTGGATGCACCCCTAGACAAATTCCTGTTTGGCAAACAGTCCGCTGAACTGTTTAAAAGCCTTCAGGAAAAACGGAAAGAACTTCAGGACCTCAAACATTTATTGGTGTCACGTATACCAAAATTGTATAGAAACTACCCAGCCAAGCCCACCTTTGTCAGGAGGGCTCCTGCCCCATCTTCCTCCTCTTCTTTGAGGCACAGGAAAGGATCCAGAAAGGCTGCTTCCCCCAGGACAGCCTCTTCACAACCCACCACCAGGCAGCCCTTTCTAGATGGGAACAGCAGCATGTGACTGCCTAAGCCAACTACCCCTCTCCACCTGCCTCTCTCGCTGTCTAACGTTTTGAAAAGAGGTCACCTCAGACCGCTGGGTCTCATCAATAGTGGGGAAAAAGATACTTTGACCTGACCGGAGAAACCCCTTCCACAAGGCATACCTTTCCCCACCCAGAAAACCAAGTATATCTTATGCCTGAGATCGTCCAAGATCTACTGTCACAAGGAACCATAGAAGGGGTCCCCTCAGGCCAAGAAGGTCGGGGGTTCTACTACAGACTTTTCCTAGTCCACAAAAAGGATGGTCCTGCTAAATCCCTTCCTGCAAGTTCCTTCTTTCAGAATGTTATCCCTTCAAACCCTTCTTCCACTACTGCCACCCAGAGTGTTCATGGGCTCTTTGGACCTGAAGGAGGCATACCTCCATATCCCCATCCACCCAGACTACAGGAGGTTTTTACACTTTGCTGTGCCATCCTCACACTTTCACTTTCCTGCATTGGCCTTTGGTTTATCGTCTGCACCAAGGGTCTTCACAAAGTGTCCAGCCCCTGCAGAACCAAAGGCATACAAATTTACCCTTACCTGGACTGCCTACTCATTTTAGCAGAAGAGGAAAATATTCTCAGGACCCACTTAAAATTCACTATTTCCCTGCTCTAGAGCTTTGGGTTCACTCTCAGCCTGACAAAGTCCTCCTTCACCCCAACCCAAGATCAAACCTTCTTGGGCTGCAGGATAAGAACAGACTTGATGAAGGCCTTCCTTCTTCAGGACAAAATCCACTCCCTAACCAACTTCTTCCAGGAGCTACTTCTGATCAACCACATTTCTGCCAGGCAGTTCCTCCATCTTCTGGGCGTCATGGCAACTACACTTCTATATGCTATCTCTAGCTAGGCTCCACATGAGAAAGTTGCAGTGGTACTTAATGTCTGGTCACAACACAGTCACCCTTGGACTTTCAGGTGACCTTCCTACCCTGCCTAATGACAGAGCGAGGTGGTGGATCCAACAAGTAAACCAGAATCCAGGCCTACCTCTGCAATTCACCAAGCCCTGAGCAATCTATGCCTCTGATCTAGGGTGGGGGGCCACTCTGAATGGCCTCAAGATGCAGGGTCAATGGGAGCCCTCTCTTCAGAAAAAAATCATATCAATGCGAGGGAGATGACCACTCTTCTCCTAGCCCTTCAGACCTTCCTCCCTGTTATTCCCCCAGGTACCAGATCCTATTGCAGTCTTGCAATACAGGCATGGTAGTTAGCCACTCAGTATAATGTCTTACTGCAGGCGGCCTACATTCCATCCCAAGGCAACCATCATGAGTGGATGTTACGCAGAGATGTGTTCTTAGACATTGTCCACCATTGGGGCATACCACAGATAGATCTGTTTGCCTCCTCTCAGAACAGTCAACTGCAACTATTCTGCTCCAGAACACCATCCCCACTAGCTTGGAGAATGGATGCCTTCTCAATTTATTGGAAGAGACTGTTCCTTTATGCCTTCCCACTCATTCAGAAAGTCATACTGAAAATTCAGAAGGACAAGCCGAAATTCTTGCTGGTGACCCCCTGTTGGCCAAGGCAGCATTGGTTCCCCCTTCTTTTATCGCTTGTCAAGGGTAATCACCACAAGTTGCCTCACAAGATGGATCTGCTCACACAACAGAAGGAATCTTTGATTCATCCACACCTGGAAACACTCAGCCTAACCCTGTGGGTGATTAAACTTCTGATCCCTTTCAGACACCTATACTTAGAGGACGTGGTATGGAAACCCACTACAAGGAGATCCTACGTTTCCAAATGGAAAAGGTTATCCAGTTGGTGTCTCCCAAGGGAGCTAGACCCCTTCCAAGTGGATGTATCTGTAGTTCCAGCCTATGTGTGAGAGCTCCTAAAATCAGAACATTCATACTGTTCAGTGAAAGCCCACTTATGTGCCATTTCAGCCTGCTTATGGAGGTCAAACTTTTCTTGAAGGGGGTTCTCTGTCAGACAACCTAGGAAACCTGCCCCCCCCCCCTCTGGGGGCTTAAACAATGCACTGGAAAAACTCACCATGGCCCCCTTTGAACCGGCAAGCTCTGCCTCTCTGCAGATATGTACTTGGAAGACTATCCTGTTATTAGCCCTTACTTCGGCTAGAAGAGTCTGAGCTGCAAGCGCTCATGGCTTCTCCACTGTACACTATCTTCCACAAAGACAGGGTAACCCTTCACACGAATCCCTCCTTTATGCCCAAAGTGGTCAGTGAACAGTCCCTCAACCAGTCTGTTCATTTACCCACCTTCTTCCCTTCACCACAAAATGACTGTGAAAGTGTGCTCTGCTCCCACGATGTCCACAGACAATTAAGATTTTACCAGGGCAAGACCAAGAGTATTGGAAGGCCCAGTCAGCTCTTTGTATCCTTTCACTTCAGGGCCCTGAGGAAAGTTGTTTCCAAACAGGCAGTATCTTCCTTGATATGAGAAACTATTGCCTTCTGCTACCCCTTCCATGGCAAAGACTTTTACCCTACAATGTCAAAGCACATTCTACTAGAGCAGTGGCCTCCTCAGGAGCCTTCCTCAAAGGCCTGGATACAGGCACCATACTAGAGGCAGCCACATGGTCCTCTGTACATACCTTTACCGAACGTTATAAACTGGAAAATATATCTAGAGCTAGGGCAGGATTTGCTAGGGCTATCCTCCATGGGTTCCTGGAGACCGCTACTACTACCTCCACCCTTTCCTCACCTTGAGCTGTGGGACTGTCCCACAGTGAGTGTACTGCAACATGAGAATAGAAGGACATAGATTAGTTGTGTAAAATCTTACCATAACCATAGATGTCCTTCTCTTCCATGTTGCAGTATTCCTTCTCTCCCCCTTATCCCCCTTAATCACATTTACCCTCTCTGGATGACATCTTGCTTGTTCTTCTTAGGCTGTTGCAAGACTGGGCAGCCAGTTCTGAGGTCTGTGAGTGCAGATGTCACATTTAAGGCCCATGGTTTTTGGCTGTGTGTGTGATGTCCCACGCACCTAGCAGCAACCAGGCTTAATCTTTTGCACAGGAGCCGGATGTTTGGGTCGCCTGAGGCAGAGAATCCCACAGTGAGAATACTGCAACGTGGAAGAGGAGGACATCTGTGGTTATGGTAAGATTTTACACAACTAATCTTTCCCAAAACCCACAATAACATTTCATTGCACTCCAGAAACATATATGTATCTTAAAAAACATGACAAAGCTGGGTATCTAGTCCACAGTCCCTAGGAAAAAATTTGCTGTTCTGAACGTTTGATTTTTGGTATTTTCGATTGGTAGGGTTCGATATTAGAACACTCGACATTTTAAATGTTCGGTGTTCTAATATAGACCAGCCCCCTCCCCCCAAACTATATATACTAACTCCAGCGTCACACTACAGTGGGGGAAAGGACATATTCCTTTTACTTGCCTTACAGTGCTCTAGACACTGCCAGTACTAATTGTCAGTCAAATGAACTGTCAGTCAAATGAAGCATCAGTGAAATGAAGTTTCAGTCGTTTGGTCTCAGTCACGAGTGTCATTCAAATGAGCTTTCAGTCAAATGAAGGTAGCCGTGTGTGTGTGTGTGTGTGTGTGTATATATATATATATATATATATATATATATATATGTATGTATATATATCTGTGCGTGTGTGTGTGTGTGTGTGTGTGTGTATAGATGTATATATATATATATATATATATATATATATATATATATATATATATATTATTTTTATTTAACATTTGTTGACCGGGAAAGTAGGTTCCACAGAGCCTGTTTTCAGCGGAGGCCTGGGGAGAATTGCTCCAGATGCATGTCTTTGGAATGTGGGGGGAAACCGGAGTACCCGAAGGAAACCCATGCAAACACAGGAAGAACATGCAAACTCCACACAGACAGCACCCCAGCTTAGAATCGAACCGGAGAACATCTTGCTGTGAGGCGACAATGTTAACCGCTGCACCACCATATATTTATATATACATACATATGTGCATACGTGTACACACACACGCAGACGCACACACTGTTTAGATAATTGGCCTTCTTTAGATCCAGATGTTCTTCGTGTTTCACTGTTGCAGTCATCACACTTGGGTTATCTTCCTGCAAGTAGCCCTCAGTCGGCCCAAATACCAGAGACTTAATATTTCTGCGTCTGTTGATGTCGCTTCAGGACTGACGTCACGTCGTCAGCGGTATAAAAACAGGCAGCTGACGCCATTACATCAGTCTTTCTTGCTGAAGAGCCAGAAGCAGATGTCCTTCATGGATGCATCTGCAGTCATAACAACTGGGGTTGTCCTGTCGTCTGCAGCCCTTCAGTCGGCCGGATTCCAAAGTCCGGGTCCGGCTTCGGCTGATGTCGCACTTCACCCGACGTCATCTCTGTTGGTCTTCGGGTATAAAGGCATCAGCCGACGCCATTTTCCTCAGTCCTTCTTGCCGTGTGGCGCCCGAAGCAGAAGCTGTTCGCAAGTGCCGGTCGGTCGGATCCAGAGATTACTTCTACCGAATACTACTTCGAAGACTTCTAAAGCTAAGTACCCCGTTGGGGACTCTTTCTTGCCTCAGCCGATGTTAGAAAAAGTTAATAATTGTTTAACCTGTGGGAAACAAATACCTCATAAAGATTTCCACTCTTACTGTCTGCCTTGTTTAGGCCCAGCCCACGACGTAGCAGCCTGTTCGGCCTGTGCTTCTTTCAACCGACGAACGCTTAGGCGTCGGTCGGAGTTTGCTGAACAGTTTTTCGGTTCTGATTTTGCGTATATTATGCCGTCGGATCCTCCGACTACCCAAACTGCTAAAAACGCAAAGATAAAGACCGCCACTCGCGAGCCGTGGTTTCGGCCGAAACCATGGTTAAGCAAACCACGAGTGTCTCGGTTTCGGCCGAAACCGAGAAAACTGATCAAAGTACAGCTGAATCTATCACTACCACTGAGGCCCCTGCTACTTCTCTTGAATCGGCCTCAGAAATTTTATCCACTATGGTGGTTGCCACTGACTTATCAGACACCATTCCCTTGGATGTCTCTACCCCAGCACGTGGTGCTGCTAGGCCTCCAGCAGCCATGTCCATTAAGGCCTTTGCCAGGGCTAAAGCAGCCAAAACTACTAAAACAGTGCCTGTTAAACCCCTACAACCAGGCCCTCTTCTAGTTCACAAATGCTTACTCTGGCAGAAGATTTAATTTCATTAATTAGGGATCTCAATCTCACCCAGACAGGGCCTCTCAGCCCCAGAGAAGAGACCTAGGGCAGAGCCCCGAGCCTGTGTCCTCTGATGATTCTGCCAATGAATCAGACATAACAGACCAGCCAGAGGCTCCTTTCTCCAATTATGAAGACTCAGATGCTGAAGAATCCATTCCAGCTGCTTCCCCACCAGAAGAATTCTCCTTTGGGGAAACCTTACATGCCATGCGAGAGCAGTTCCAATGGCAGCAGCAGGATTTCTCAGACTCCAGAAAAAGACTTAGGACCTTTCTGCACCTTCCACAGCACAGGCCCTTAGCTATACCTCCTGTCCTCTCTGTGGTGGACGATGCCTTCAATGATGTCTGCTCTGCACCAGATTCTTTACCTCCAGCCCCTGCCAAACCAGACAGATTTTACAGGGTACCAGACACTCATCACCACCTTTACAAGGCCCCACTTGCAGACCCCGAAACTATATCCCAGGGCAGTAGCCGCGACCACAGCTAAAAACCCTATTCCTTCTGAAAGGGAAGCCAGGTCATTAGACAGATGGGGCAAAAAAGTCTACACCTCAGCTACTCTCTCAGCTAGAGCTTTAAACTGTCAGTTTCACATGGTACAATACCAAGAGTTTATGCTTGATCAGTTAACAAAAAAGCTATCCTGTGATGACTCTATTGATAAGAAATATGTATTAGAAATGGTAAATAACATACAACAGGTTAGTAACCATTCCTTAAAATGTGGCTATGATGCACTGGAGGCTTCATTTAGATCAGCCATGACTGGCACAGTGATAAGAAGACATGCATGGCTAAAGGAACAAGCCTTACCGGATCATGTTAAAGCTAAGTTATTAGATGCTCCTATGGATAAGACCAGCTTGTTTGGTACACCTGCCCAGCAGGTAATGAAGAAAATGGAAGAAAAGGCAAAATCTGTTCAAACGGTTAAAGATTTCTTGCAGGTTCAACCCCAAGGTTTAGCAGGAACTGGCCTGCCAAAAATTGGTCCTTTCCTGACTCCACAAGACCCCAAAGGGGCAGGAATAGGCGTTCCAGAGGCAGAAAACAATCCAGAGGAGGTGCCTACAGAGGCGACAGTGGCAAGGTAACAACAGAGGCACAGACACAACCACTGCCACTACAACAACACAACCACAGTGACTTACCTCTAAATCCGCCTACCAGGGAACAAATAGCAGCTCCATTAGGCGGCAAATTAACCTTATTTTCAAAGAACTGGCACTATATCACAAAAGACAAGTGGATTTTACAAACCATAGATCAAGGTTACGGTTCCACTTCCACACTTTACCAGTCAAAGAGGAATGCCAAATCTACCTCCAAATCAAAAAACAGAGGCTCTACAACAGATAATGCAATTAGCAAACATGAGAGCTGTGGAAAGAGTGCCAACAACAGAACAAGGAAAGGGATTCTACTCCAGACTATTCCTAGTTCCAAGAAAGGAAAAAAGTTGGAGACCTATTCTCGACCTGTCCACCTTAAATACATGCATCATTGTCCCAAAATTCAAAATGCTGACCCTACAGCAACTTCTTCCCATGCTGGGCAAGGAGTGTTGGCTGGTAACTCTAGATCTCAAGGAGGCATACCTGCACGTCCCCATTCGACCAATCTGCAGAAGATACCTCAGATTTCTTGCAGGATCAGAGCATTATCAATTCTCAGCATTGCCCTTTGGCTTATCTACTGCCCAGAGTATTCACAAAATGCCTGGCATCAGTAATCGCCCACTGCAGACTACAGGAATTCAAATTTACCCATACCTGGACGACTGCCTGCTACAAGGGGACAACAAAAGCAAGCTGACAACAGATTTACAAAGGGTCATTTACTTGCTACAAGCACTGGGATACACAGTCAATTTACAAAAATCAAGGCTGATACCATCCCAAACAAGGACATTCTTGGGCGCGGAATTGGACACAGTAAGACAAATGGCATTCCTAACTGCAGAAAAACAAAAAGAATTCCCTCTTTACTTCTTGGCTCTAACAAAACAGAACAAGTTAACAGCAAGAAAAGTACTGCAGGCCTTGGGCTTCATGGCATCATGCATAATCTTGGTCCCACTTGCCAGACTACATATGAGAAAACTACAGTGGTACCTAAAGAATTTATGGTCCCAACACAGGCACAGCCTAGAAACAGAAATTCCACTAATTCCATGCTTAAAACAGGAGTTCCTATGGTGGGCTCAAGCATGCCAGTCAAACCCAGATCTACCCTTTCGCAGATGTCAAGCAAACCAGACCATCACAACAGACGCTTCAGACCTAGGATGGGGGGCCCACATGCTGGACAAATGCGTGCAAGGATTGTGGACGCAGGATCAACTTCACCTGCACATCAACCTAAAAGAAATGCTGGCAGTAAAACTGGCAATCCAAAAGTTCAGACCATTTCTCAAAGAGGGCCAGTTGATGATAAGGACAGACAACACCACAGTCATGTGGTACATCAACAAACAGGGAGCCACTCATTCATACCCCCTATGCAGAATGACTTTGGAGCTGTGGAACCTGGCACTCAGCTACAACATCCAGTTACAGGCAATATTTGTACCGGGAAAGGAGAATACTCTAGCAGACATATTAAGCAGAACCACATCGGATGCCCACGAATGGATGCTACACCCGGACATCTTCAAGACCATCTCAAAGAAATGGGGAATGCCTCAGATAGATCTATTCGCTTCCCCTCTCAATCACCAGCTCAAAAAATTCGGCACAAGGACATTCCACCCACTGGCATGGAAAGTGGATTCGCTCTCCTTCAGCTGGAAAGGCCTAACAGCATATACATTCCCACCTCTTCCCTTGATACACAAGGTATTACTAAAAATCAAGGAAGAACGTCCAAGGATAATCCTGATAGCTCCAAACTGGCCAAGACAACACTGGTACCCACTGCTGAGGAGCATGTCTCGAACAATATGTGGCCAATACCCTGATGCCTTTGATGTTAACTCAGAACAACTACAGCATCATGCATCCAAACCTAAAACGTTGCAACTGACTGCATGGAACATCACATAGCAGCAGCTAATCCAGAACTTTCCCAAAGAGTTAAAGATATTATTCTTGAAGCCGCAGACCTTCAACAAGAAGGAACTATGCAGGAAAATGGAAAAGGTTTGTCATTTGGAGTACTGAAAGAGGAAAAGATGTGTCAAACATAGATATGCCTAACATTCTGGAGTATCTGGCAGAACTTCTACATTCAGGCCTGTCCTACTCCTCCATCAAGATACATGCATCAGCTATATCAGCAGAATACAGCTTTGATCCACCTGTCTTTTCACATCCTTTACTCAGGCAGTTCCTCAGAGGAATCAAGAATGTAAAACCTCCAAGGAAACCACCATTGCCAGCTTGGGACTTGAACTTTGTGCTAGAAAAGTTGACACTATCACCTTTTGAACCAGCAGCAACAGCAGACCTACAGCATCTATCGTGGAAAACTGCCTTCCTACTGGCAATAACCTCAGCCAGGAGGGTTTCTGAACTTCAGGCCCTAATGGCAGTACAGCCCTTCCTAATCTTCCACCAAGATAGAGTGTCCATGAGGACTAATCCTACATTTATGCCTAAGGTGGTATCCAGAGTGTCTTTAAACCAGGCAATCCACCTACCTACCTTCTTTCCCAACCCACAAAACAGAGGGAAAGAATACTGCATACCTTGGATGTACATAGACAGGTACGCTACTAGTTGGACAGAAGAAAAAGTAGCAGAAAAAGTGAGCAGCTCTTTGTAGGCTATGCAACAGGAAGGGAAGGAAAAGCTATTTCCAAACAGACAATCTCCAAATGGATAGGAAATTGCATACGATTCTGTTACTCCTTCCATGGAAAACCAATTCCACAGAACATAAGACCTCATTCTACAAGGGCAACAGCCACTACCACAGCCTTCTTACGAGGAGTGGCAACCAAAGACATTATTGAGGCGGCTACTTGGACCTCCGTGCATACATTTGCCAAGCATTATAATTTGCCTCTATATTCCAGATCCCGAGCAGGGTTTGCCACTGCTGTACTGCAAGGGATCCTAAACACACCATAATCTAGTTTTTCCTCCTCCCTAGTTGGCTATGGTATTCTACCCAGTTGTTATGACTGCAGATGCATCCATGAAGGACATAGTACAGTTTTGTACCTACCATAAATGTAGATGTCCAAACTGGATAGCATCTGCAGTCAGGATTACCCTCCCTCCTTCCCTCTGTGGTACTCCTAGGGTGTTTACCCTCCTAATAGCTAGCTGGTGGGGGGGAGTCTTTTATGGTGTATTTGTTTGTATATATGTACATACATGCTTATTTTTGTGTTTACCTCTATCTTTTTGGAAACATTGGCATTTATCCAAATTTTAGCCTTCAAGAGGGCTACTGGCATCTGGGGCAAGAAACACTGAGGAAAATGGCGTCGGCTGATGCCTTTATACCCGAAGACCAACAGAGATGACGTCGGGTGAAGTGCAACATCAGCCGAAGCCGGACCCGGACTTTGGTATCCGGCCGACTGAAGGGCTGCCTGACGACAGGACAACCCCAGTTGTTATGACTGCAGATGCTATCCAGTTCGGACATCTACATTTACGGTAGGTACAAAACTGTACTTTCACACGAGTGCCGGTTGGCCTCTATTTGAGTTTTTGTTTCCAAAATTGAATCATCCTGAAGTCTTCTAAAGCTAACTACCCCATTGGGGATCCTTTTTTCTTGCTCTAACCGAAGTCAGAAAAAATTAGCAATTGTCTCGCCTGTAGAAAGCAAATACCACACTGAGATTTCCATTCTTACTGGGTCACCTGTTTAGGCCCAGACCACGATGTACCTTGCTATCGGTTTTGTGCTTTGTTCAGTGTGCGAACTGTTCGTCGTCGGGCCCTTATTGTAGCTAAATACTTTTGTTCTCGATCTCCGTATTCTGAAATGGCTTTGGTAAGCCATCCGACTACCGATCTTCTGAAAAAAACATAAGGATAAAGACAGAGTGCACAAGTCAAAACTGCCGACGAAGCTTCCGTTAAGCTAGTCGCCAGTCAGCTGGTACTCTGTGAGGTACCTTTGCAGTCCCTGATGCCCGCTTCTACAGATTCGCAGGCCTCTGCTGAGACCCATTCAGAGTCCGGTATGCCACGAGATGCTTCTTAGACTATGGAACCTGCGGATGTCTCTACCTTGGATGTGTTCAGAGCCGCTGTATAGCACCTGCTTCTGAGGGTGTATTCCGACCTACCAATGTTAGAATTAAACCGGCAACTTCATTTTTAGCTAAAACTACAGAGTTTTTCAGGCCCAGAGTATGCACTATGCCTAGAAAACCGATGATCAAAGCACATGCTCAAGCTCTCATGCCACAAAAACAAATGCTTAGCGTTGCTGAAGACCTTATTACCCTAATTAGGGGAAGCCAGCCTTCCCCTTCTAAGAGACAAATAATTGAGTTTCATTCTGATCCTACAGACCAGGAGTTCGATGACTCTGACCCTTCTGGTTATCAGGGCATGCCCTTATCAACCTTTGAGGATTCAGATGCAGAGGAATCCATTCCCTCTACCTCCCCTCCAGGGGATTTTTCTTTTGGTGAAACCTTGCATACTTTAAGAGAACATTTCTGCTGAGAATGCCAGGACTACCTTCAGTCCAAAAAGAGACTCAGAGAATTTTTAGAGTTGCCTCAGCACAGGCCTGTAGCTATACCCCCTATCCTGGATGTTGTAGATGATGTCTTCATGGAATCCAGTTTTACCCCAGAAACTTTACCACCGGCCCCTAGAAAACCTGACAGGTACTACAGGAGTACCTGATTCTCACAAATTTCCTTTTAGGAATTCTACTGCGGATCCAGAGACCATTTCCCAGGGACCTAAAGGGATTAAGGCTACTACAGCCAAAAACACTACCCCTTCAGACAGGGATTCCAGGGCTTTAGACAGATGGGGTAAGAAGGTATATACCTCTGCAACTCTTGCCATCAGAGCATTGAATTGCCAGTTTCACATGTTGAAGTACCAGCAACATATTATGGAGGTAATTAAACAAAAAATGGTGTTACTCCCAGATTGTGCAGAAAATAAAGATTTACAAGTGTTAATGCATTCTGCAAACCAAGTTAGTAAGCATACTTTGCAGTGTGGCCTTGATGCCCTAGAAGCATCTTGCAGGGCTGCAGTCACTGGGTCTGTACTGCGAAGGCATGCTAAAGGAACAAACATTGCCAGATCATGTCAAATCAAAATTACTAGATGCTCCTTTAAATAAGGACTGTTTGTTTGGCACCAGAGCAGAAGAAGTTCTTAAAAAGATGGAAGAAAAATCTAAATCTATGCAAACTGTTAAAGAATTCTTACAAGTGCAGCCACCTAGATTCAATTGACATTGGCATTCTAAAAATTGGTTCTTTCCTGCCCCTTCCAGGCCTTCTCACTCCAAACCCAGGGGAAACAGGCCACCCAGACTACAGTCTCGGTATGCAGAGATCTAAACAATGGAGTGCTCCTACCTCCAAAACAGGGAGTGGTAAGCCACCCCCTTATGGAAAGAGTTCACAATGACTTTTCAATTATCCTTCCCAGCCCTGCCCAATTACTTGTGCCCTTAGGAGGAAAACTTGCCGTTCATGCAAAAAACTGGATGTCCATTACTCAGGACCAGTAGGTCCTAAACATTGTATCCCAGGGGTACAGATTCTACTTCTATTCACTGACAATCCCAAGTGGGTTTCCAGACCTTCCTCCAAACCAGTGGGCAGAGGCTTAAAAGCAAGTACTTTTCCGTGCTCCGATGTCAGAGCTATTCAACTTGTTCCAGTAGAACAAAGAGGGCAGGGTTTCTACTCCAGACTTTTCCTGGTGCCCAGAAAAGAGGGCTCTTGGCGCCCAATCCTGGATCTATCAATTCTCAACACCTTTCTGATGGTCCCAAAATTCAAAATGCTTACCCTGCAACAGCTTCTCCCCATGCTAGCCAAGGACGCCTGGTTAGTCACCCTAAACTTAAAAGAAGCTTATCTACGCATCCCCATAAGGGAGTCTTGCAGGGAATATCTATGCTTTAGGGGAGGCTGTATGCACTATCAGTTCTCTGCACTTCCCTTTGGCTTATCTACTGCGTCCAGAGTATTCACAAAGTGCCTGGCTCCAGTCATTGCATACTGCAGGCAGAGAAATATCCAAATTTTCCCATACTTGGACGATTGCCTGATTCAGGTGGACAGTCAGAAATTGCTACTTCAGCACCTGGCATTTGTAAAAAGTCTCCTCACTTCATTGGGGTACACCATCAATGAAAAGAAATCACAACTGGTGCCCAGTCAAAAAATTGTATTCCTGGGAGCAAGCTTGAACACAGCTTCCCAGATTCCATTTCTCACTCCAGAAAAACAGGTCTATTTGACCAACTACTTCAAACAAATGGCCACCAAAACCCAGCTATCTGCAAGGAAAATACTGCAAGCTCTAGGGTTCATGGCCTCATGTATTCTGCTAATTTCATATCCAAAACTGCATATGAGGAAACTTCAGTGGTACTTAAAAAGTCTTTGGTGCCAACATTCTCAGTACCTGGAAACAGTCATTCCAATCATACCTTGTCTAAGGGCAGAGTTCCTTTGGGTGGCAGAAGCATGCAACCACAACCAGGGACTGCCTTTCACTCAACCCCTCGCCGTCCAAACCCTGACAACAGATGCATCAGACTGTGCATGGGAGGCACACATGGCAGGCAAATGCATTCAGGGCAAGTGGAGCCCAGGCCAAATTCTCCTGCAGATCAGTCAAAAAGAAATGCTAGCTCTAAAGAATGCTCTGACAACCTTCAAATACCTAATCCTTCCAGGACAGCTGCTGATAAAAATAGACAACACCACAGTTATGTGGTACATAAGCAGGGGGGAACCCATTCTTACCTTCTCTGCAGGTTAGCCGTGGCCCTGTGGAACACAGCCTTGAGCAACAAAGTGCATCTACAAGCTCAGTTCCTGCCAGGCAAACAAAATTCACTGGCAGACGACTTAAGCAGAAATCTCCTAGACCCACACAAGTGGAAATTGGAGCCCAACATCATCAACCTTCTGATCCAGAGGTGGGGGACACCGGAGGTGGACCTCTTTGCCTTCCCCGAAAACCACCAGTTGAGCAAATTTTGCACCAGGAACCCTCACAGCAGGACCTGGAAGGTGGATGGCCCTATCCTCCCAATGGGAAAACCTCTCAATTTATGCCTTTCCCTCTCTGCCCCTCCTCTCAAAAGTACTACTCAAGATCAAACAGGGCAGGCTAAGGGCAATTGTCATTGCTACAAACTGGCCATGCCAGCACTGGTACCCACTCTTCCGCAGTCTGACAGTGCCACCCTGGCACCTTCATCAGACCCCCTACCCTGCTGTCTCCACAGGAGGACAGATTTTGCATCCACAGATGTTCATCGTGTTACCCTGCTGCAGTCATCACACTTGGGTTATCCTGTCGTCAGGCGGTCCCGCAGTCGGCCAGAATTCCAAAGTCTTGGTCCGGCGTCGGTTGCTGTCGCTTCTTCCCTGACGTC
Organism: Protopterus annectens; assembly: GCF_019279795.1. Lineage (NCBI taxonomy): Eukaryota > Metazoa > Chordata > Ceratodontiformes > Protopteridae > Protopterus > Protopterus annectens. The sequence goes on along the minus strand of NC_056747.1, from coordinate 1,166,898,811 downwards.
AGTGCGCCAGGGATATATATAATGCAACCAACGCCATTTTCTTCAGTCTTTCTTGCCGCGCGGTGCCCGAAGCAGAAGCAGTTCAATTGCCGGTCGTCCTACTCCTGAGATTTTCGAATTCGAATTTCAGACCGAAGTCTTCTATAAAGCTAAGTACCCCGTTGGGGAAACTTTTCTTGCCTCAGACCGATGTCAGAAAAAGTTAACAATTGTATTTCTTGTAGGAAGCAAATACCTCATAAGGATTTTCATTCTTATTGCATACCTTGTCTAGGCCCAGACCACAACGTCACTAATTGTCGTTTTTGTGCTAGGTTTAATAAGTGTACTATTAAAAGACGCTTTGATTTCACACAACACTATTTCGGTAGAAAATTTAACTACACTATGCCGTCGGAGCAACCGACTACCGGCGTGCACAAAAAACGCAAGGATAAGGACAGACAGCCTAGGCCTAAGCCAGATTCCGAGGCCTCAGCTGGTCCGGTCTCTGGTCCTCAGTGAGGCTCCGATGCAGCCCCTGACTACTGCAGATCTGGAACCCGAGACCGCTTCGGAACTTTTGGAGGAATGTACCAGGCCGACGCAGCCATTTTGTTCAGGCCCTACCGACGACATTGCTGAAAAAGATGTTGGTGCTGCAGAAACGCCTTCGGTTTCTGAAGGCGTTTTCTGACCGACGACGCTCACCATTAAAACGCATCCTAAGACGAAGACTCCTATTAAATCTAAAAGGGCTGCACTTCAGTCCCCTGTTCAAGGCCCCATGCCTAAGAAACAGATGCTTAAAATGGCTGAAGATTTGATCTCTTTAATCAGGGGTTCCCAGCCCCCTCCTTACAAAAGGCCTAGACAAGAGGAAAATTATGCATCCTCTGAACAAGTGTCCATTTCTTCAGACTTCTCTGAGGACCAAGATTACTCTTTCTCCCCTTATGAAGATTCTGATGCTGAGGATTCCATTCCCTCAGCTTCTCCTCCTGAAGACTACTCCTTTGGGGAAACTTTACACACTGAGGGAACATTTTCACTGGGAAGGTCAGGACTACTCTGACTCAAAGAAAAGGCTCAGAGAGTTTCTTTTACTCCCCTAACGCAGACCTCTTGCCATCCCACCAGTTTTAGACATTGTGGATGATGTTTACTTAGAATCCAGACTCTCTTCCTCCTGCTCCGGCCAAGCCTGACAGATACTACAGAGTGCCTGATTCTCACAAATTTCTTTATAAAAGCCGTGTTGCTGACCCAGAGACAATCTCCCAGGGTCCCAAAGGGGCTAAGGCCTCTATGGCTAAAAATCCTGTACCCTCTGAGAGGGATTCCAGAGCACTAGGCAGGTGGGGGAAAAAGGTTTACACCTCAGTCACTCTAGCTATGAGGGCACTAAATTGCCAGTTCCACATGCTAATGTATCAGCAATTTCTAATCTCTCAGTTAAAGCAAAGAATGACCACTCTCCCTCAACAGTCTGAATTGAAAGAAATACAGGATCTGTTGCATGCAACTGAACAGGTGGGCAAACATACCTTACAATGTGGGTTTGATTCTTTGGAGGCCTCCTGCAGAGCAGCTGTCATTGGGTCTGTTATACGTAGGCATGCTTGGTTAAAGGAACAAACTCTGCCTGATCATGTTAAAGTAAAGCTTCTAGATGCTCCCTTACAGCAGTATTTTCTTTTTGGAGTTAAAGCAGAAGTCATCTTAAAGAAAATGGAGGATAAGGCAAAATTTATGCAGACAGTCAAAGATTTCCTACAGGTACAGCCCCCTCGCTTCAGCAGAAACTGGCCAACAAAAAATTGGTCCTTTCCAGCTACTGACAGACCACAGAGGGGTAAATGCAGACGTCCAAGGGGCAGAGGACAACCACAAGCCCAGTACAAACCTCGCCAATGGGGCACTGCAACACAGAAGGGAGGAGAAGACAGGTCCCAATCTACCAGAAGGCAAACTCAATGACTTGCACCTCATCTGGCCAAGCAACACTCTCTTGGCAGCCCCCTTGGGAGGAAAACTCGCACTTTTTTCAGGCAACTGGCACATTGTCACAAAGGACAAATGGGTCCTAGACATAATTTTACGAGGATACAGATTCCATTTTCACACCTTGCCAATGAAAAGAGAAATGCCAAACCTGCCACAAAATCAATGGGCAGAGGCACAAAAACAAATTACAGCTCTCATGGACATGAGAGCTATTCAACTGGTACCATCTCGAGAGCAAGGTCAAGGATTTTACTCAAGACTCTTTCTAGTACCCAGAAAGGACAATGCCTGGAGACCAATTCTGGACCTTTCAATTCTAAACACCTTCTTACAAGTACCCAAATTCAAGATGCTAACACTACAGCAGCTTCTTCCCATGTTGGGCAAGGAAGCATGGCTAGTAACGTTGGACCTCAAGGAGGCATACCTGCATGTCCCTATCAGACAAAGTTACAGAAGATACCTCCGTTTCATTGCAGGTTCAACCCATTACCAATTCTCTGCACTGCCCTTTGGCTTATCTACTGCTCCCAGAGTCTTCACAAAATGCCTGGCACCAGTAATTGCATACTGCAGACAAAGAGGAATTCAAATATACCCATACCTGGACGACTGCCTCATCCAAGCAGAAAGCAAGGACATTCTCTTACATCATCTGGCTTTTGTAAAACATCTACTAAATTGCCTGGGGTACACAGTAAACGAAAAGAAGTCAAAACTAGTACCCTCACAAAATATGACATTCCTGGGTGCCAGCTTGAATACAACGGCCCAGAAGGCTTATCCTGACGCCAGACAAACAACTACATCTGACTCAATATTTCAAAACAATGGCAACAAAGACCCAATTAACTGCAAGAAAAATTCAGCAGGCCTTGGGCTTCATGGCATCTTGCATACTACTAATACCATTTGCAAAGCTGCATATGAGGAAATTACAGTGGTACCTAAAAAGCGTATGGTCTCAACACAGCCACAGCTTGGACACAATGATATCTCTCATTCCCTGCCTACAACAGGAGTTTCTATGGTGGTCACAGGCATGTCACCTCAACAAGGGTCAGCCTTTCACCTTGCCCCCAGCCAGGCAAACTATCACAACAGATGCATCCGACTACACCTGGGGGGCACACATGGCAGGACAGTGCGTTCAAGGCGTATGGACTGCAGATCAAAGGAATCTGTACATCAATCAAAAAGAGATGCTAGCTGTACAGAAAGCTCTGACAGCCTTCAGGAATCTATTACATCCAGGACAACTTACAATAAAGACAGACACCACCACAGTTATGTGGTACATAAACCAGGGGGTACTCACTCCTACCCTCTATGCAGGCAAGCAATGACCTTATGGAACACAGCTCTGGCTTACCAAGTTCAGTTACAAGCTCAATTCCTGCCAGGAAAGAAAAACACAGTGACAGACGACCTCAGCAGAAACATCATGGATCCCCACGAGTGGAAACTAGATTCACAAGTATTTACAATGATAACTCAAAAATGGGGCCTTCCAGACATAGACCTGTTTGCCAGTCCTCAAAACTATCAACTAACAAAATATTGTACAAGGACACTTCACCATCAAGCTTGGAAAGTGGACGCACTCCATCTCAGTTGGAAAAACCTGACCGTATATGCTTTCCCTCCATTGCCTCTCCTCACAAAGGTGCTTCTGAAAGTCAAAAAGGAGAGACCACGACTAATTCTCATAGCCCCAGACTGGCCACGCCAGCACTGGTACCCACTATTGAGGAATATGGCCCAGGGCCCACCTTTAGATCTTACCACAAATTACCCATTTGCTCACACAGCAAAACAATCGGATTCTTCACAGCCAGCTCAAAACCTTAAATCTGGCTGCATGGCAAATCACCTAAGCATCCAGCCAGCTCCTCTTTCCCAAGCAGTTATGGATGTTATTCTGGAAGCTAGGAGGCCAAGCACCAGGAAGGCTTATTCGGACAAATGGAAAAAGTTTTGTGCCTGGAACCAAGCCAAAGGCCAAGACACAATTCAGCCTCACATGCCTCACATTCTACAGTATTTAACTGAGATGTTGCACAAAGGACTTTCTTTCTCCTCCATTAAAATCTATGCTTCAGCTATTTCAGCCCACTACAACACGGATCCACCCATATTTTCGCATCCACTACTAAGGCAGTTCCTCAGAGGGGCAAAAAACATTAGGCACCCCAGGAGAGCATCTACACCAACATGGGACCTCAATTTTGTTCTGGAAAAACTAACGCTACCTCCCTTTGAACCAGCTTTCTCTGCAGATCTTCAGTTCCTTTCATGGAAGACTGCCCTTCTGCTAGCAATAACTTCAGCTAGAAGAGTCTCAGAGCTGCAGGCACTAATGGCAGTGGCACCTTTCCTCATTTTTCATCAAGACAGAGTTTCTTTACGAACTAATCCTTCCTTTATGCCTAAGGTGGTTTCCAGTGTGGCTTTAAATCAAACCATCCACTTACCCACCTTCTTCCCAAATCCACAGAACAAAGGTGAGAGACTCCTGCATTCCTTGGACATTCACAGGCAACTTCGTTACTACTTGGACAAAACTAAGGCTTTCAGAAAATCTGGCCAGCTCTTTGTATCCTATGCTACAGCTTCACAAGGGAAGGCTATATCAAAACAAACCATTTCCAAATGGATAGGACATTGCATATGTTTCGGCTATACTCATCATGGAAAACCAGTTCCTGCTACCATTAGGCCCCACTCTACCAGGGCAACAGCTACATCTACAGCTTTTCTCAGGGGGGTTCCAACCAAGGAGATTTTGGAAGCTGCAACTTGGAGTTCAGTACACACCTTTACCAAACACTATCACTTACCACTTTACTCTAAGACCAGGGCGGGCTTAGCCACTGCAGTTCTGCAGGGCCTTCTAGCCTCCTCTAACCCTCTATGATTCCTCCACCCATCCTTAGCTGTGGGATTCAACCCAAGTGTGATGACTGCAGCAGGGTAACACGATGAACATAGTACAGTTTTGTACCTACCATAAATGTAGATGTTCGAGTGTGCACCCTGCTGCAGTCCAGGTTACCCTCCCTCCATCCCCTCTGATCTAACTGGCTAAATCTCTACAATACCTTCCTGATGTATTTGCTTATAGCTGGAGGGATTTTGTGTTTGTACAAAATTTACTCAATTTGGTACTTATTACTGACCTCCTTTTTGGGGGCACCTGACATCTGGGGCAAGAAAAACTGAAGAAAATGGTGTCGGTTGCATTATATATACCCCTGGCGCACTGACGTCAGGGAAGAAGCGACAGCAACTGACGCCGGACCAAGACTTTGGAATTCTGGCCGACTGTGGGACCGCCTGACGACAGGATAACCCAAGTGTGATGACTGCAGCAGGGTGTACACTCGAACATCTACATTTATGGTAGGTACAAAACTGTACTTTACAAACCCTAAACCTTGCAGTCTGGCTTATACTCTGAATACACCACCAGCAACCCTCAGCAAACAGGTGGTGGACGTCATTCTTGAAACCAGAAGGCCTAGTACTAGGAAATCTTAAGCTAAAAAGTGGAAAAGATATTGTTCTTGGAATCAGTCTCAAGGAAAGGACACATTACTGCCCTCCTTACCTCAAATCCTGGATTACCTAGCAGAGCGATTCCACAGAGGCCTATACTTCTCCTCCATTAAGATTCATGCCTCTGCCATCTCAGCTCATTATAATACTGAGCCACCTCTATTTTTTCTCACCCTCTCATCAAACAGTTCCTGAGAGGGGCTAACATCTTAAGGCCACCTAGGAGAACACCACCTTTGCCTGTGACCTTAACTTTGTACTGGAAAAGCTCACGCTTCCCCCTTTTGAACCTGCTGCTTCAGCAGAGTTAAAATTCCTCTCTTGGAAAGCTGGTTTGTTTTTAGCCGTAACTTCAGCAAGAAGATTGTCTGAGTTACAGGCACTAATGGCTGTGGAACCCTTCATTATTTTCCATGCTGACAGGGTTTCCCTCAGGAATAAACCCGTCCTTTATGACTAAGGTGGTATCCAGTGTAGCTCTAAACCAGTACATCCATTTGCCAACCTTCTTCCGTAATCCTCAGAATAAGGGAGAAAGGATCCTGCACTCCTTGGATGTGCACAGACAGCTCAGGTTCTACCTTGACAGGACTAAACCTTTCAGAAAATCTGAGCAGCTGCTAGTCAGCTTTGCTTCAGGGACAAAGGGCAAGGCCATTTCCAAATGGATAGCACACTGCATCCATTTCTGCTGCAAGCGCCATGGAAAACCTACCTCACAGGGGATCAGACCACATTCCAATAGGGCTACATCCACCTCTACAGCATTTCTCAGGGGAGTCCCTACCAGGGACATTCTGGAAGTTGCAACCTGGAGTTCTGTACACACCTTCACCAAGCATTACCACTTACCTATTTTTTCTAAATCCAGAGCTGTCAAGCATTACCACTTACCTATTTTTTTCTAAATCCAGAGCTGTATTTGCTATAGCAGTCTTGCAAGGCCTGCTAGCCAGCCCTAACACTTCTTGACTGCCTCCACCCTTCCTCAGCTTTGGGAATCAACCCAAGTTTGATGACTGCAACAGTGAAACATGAAGAACATAGTACAGTTATGTACACTTAGCATAAATGTAGATGTTCGAGTGTATTCACTCTTGCAGTCCTGGTTTCTCTCCCTCCAGCCCCCTGGTTTTCTCTCTCTGTTTTCTGCCTCTCCTCTCTATGGCCGTTTTTAGTGGCAGTGGTATTTACTTTTTTATTGGTGGTGTTCCCCACCATATACTAGCTTCCTATTTGGGGGGGGGGGGGCTCCTGACATTTGGGGCAAGTAAAAATGATGTAATGGCATTGGCTGCCTGTTTTATACCCCTGATGACCTGAAGTCATGGAAGAGGCGACAGCATCCGACACAGAAATCCCAAGACTCTGGTATTCGGGTCGACTGAGGGCTATCTACAGGCAGGATAACCCAAGTGTGATGACTGCAACAGTGAATACACTTGAACATCTACATTTATGGTAAGTGTACACAACTGTACTTTCCCATATCTGTTTTTCTTAATGTTTGTTATTATACTAGAAACAGTATTGTAAGTAAGAATCATAACCATGACTTTTAACCTGATTTACAAACAGTATCACAGATTCTTTTTCCCTGTATAGATATTTTATAGTCTAATGGTTTTGGTGTATGACATTTATTCAGTCTCGCTCTCAGGGTACCACCATCTAAAAACTTGATAGACGACACTTCTAGTTTTGTACAAAACTTTCTCATTTATTGTTAGTTTGGAATAATGCACAATTTGACACTTCAAGTTTGCTGTTTATGTAGGGTGAATCTTGATGTAATGGTGAATTATATGCTGTTAACTTTAGTATTTTGTCAGTTCAGTTTGACAGCTATATCGTATCTTAAACACTGACTATGATGGTCACTGGTTAGGGTGAGTTGATGGAACTGCTTTGGGTCATGTTCAGGTAATTAATACATGCAGTTCAACTTTACCCCTTTGAATAAAAAAAGTTACTCTGAAGTGGTACATGAGATTTCTGTAGTGTAAACTGTTGTGTATAATGTGCTAATTCTACTGGGGTCCTTTGCATTCCGCATTGTAACACCTGTAACTTTATCTAAATATTTAATCTTGAAAACCCCAGAACTTAAGATCCAAGTATACGTCAAGTACGGGTCTATATTAGAACATATAAGTCGTGAAACTTCGAATGTTCTAATATGACCCCTATTCAGCGAATGCTGAAAATAGCGAAGCTGCAGAACACCACACTTTTTTCCTAGGGAAAGAATTTGGTTGGCCATTTCTGTGGCTTTGCTATTTTCAGCACTGTGGTGGAAAGTTACGGGTCGGGTTCAGGTAAGTGTGCGATTGTGTGGACGTGAGGGTTAGGGCACGGATCAGATAAGTGTGCGATTGTGACGGATGTTAGGTTAGGGCGGGGTAGGTGAGTAAGGGTTAGGGCGCGAGTGAGGTGAGTGTGCGATAGTGACGGAGCTTAGGGTTAGGGTTAAGTGGATAGATAGTAGTGTATGTACAGTTTAGTGTAGGGTTAGATGTAGGATTTTAAGTGTATGTGTATGGATTGCTGTTTTTTGGTGTGTTTGTGTTGTATGTATGTGTTTTGGAACAGCAAATTTTTTCCCTGGAAAAAAAATTGCTGTTCTGCATGTTCGATATTTTAAGCGTTCGCTGAATAGGGGTCGATATTAGAACATTCGAAGTTTTGAAACTTCGGTGTTCTAATATAGACCCGTCAAGTACACATCATAATTGCTGTACGTTTTACTGCCTGCTAACATGTTTAACACCATTGTACTCCTGTATATAAAGATTTAATGTTCATGGAAATAAAAATATCTGTGATCACTGAAGGTTTTTAATTATTTTTTTATTAGATATGTTGAATCCAAAATTAAAAAAAAAAAAAAAAAAACACTGCAGTACGTTTTTTTTTTACCCTGTGGCACACACTAAGTTGTAGTATTTTTGGAATCCCATTGGTAAAAGTCATTATTAGTTGTCATAAAATACTTTCATTAGTGAGACCTTGTGGCACAAAATGATAGCTTCGTTGTCTTTATGTGCATATTTTGCATCCATTTTGTGTAGTTTCTCATTACCTAATAAGGAAAGCATAGCTGAATTATAGCAGAATTCATTATAGCCACTGAATTCCTGTCCGCCTTCATTATTCCAGCTTCAATATTGCTCACTTCTTTCTACTGCTCTTGGTTTAATTTTGTTTTCTCTGGGTGGAGCATTTTACCAAAGCTTTAGTGTCAGTCACACACAACCTCCAAATTACTTGTGGCAGTATGTAAATGCTATGTGTTTTTTTTTTTTAACATCTGTTCTTTTAAACACTGTCCCTCTTGCCACATCTGAACTTGGAATTTTTTTAGATCTGATGTTATCCATGTCACTGTACCTCACTCTCGGTCCTAGGATCGACATTGGATCTGAGCCAGCAATTTTTCAGACAGATCATAGACTCCAGCTTCTCCCCCTCCTGTAATCTCTTGCTGCCCTCTAATCCCTCAGATCTCATTTGCCGTTCGCTAGCTTCAGATGTGATATTTGGGCTCATGTCTCTTCATAGGTTTAAGTGCTTGTTTTTGCTATTTACTTATATTTTTGTTGTATATTATTTTATTCTAGTATATTGCTTTAATTTCACTTCTTGTTTGCTGTGTTGTAGAGTTAACCTCCCCTCCAGTTTATCTGTTTTAGTTTTTCTTGAGTTAGTTTGTAGAGTGTTTGGCAGTGGTAGTAGTTTGTTGGGTGTTTATGCTGTCTCTATTGGCTTTTAGACTTAGGATTTTTCTCCATTTTCCTAGTTTTGCACGCTGTTGTTTGTTTTGGTGTTTGGCCTGTTTTAAGATGTCTGACAAGCCAACAAGGGTTCAAGAGGTGGTGCTTGGGCAGTAGGAAGATGCCCATGTCTGACTCGTACAAGGAGTGCCTTTATTGCTTGGGTGTTGACCACCTGGAGGTTGAATGCAACATTTGTGCTGCATTCAACCCCAAGGCCTTGGTCGAGTGCCACAACAAATTGCTACTTAAGGATATGGTTCAGGAGGGTCCATTGGCCTTGTCCCTGGCCAGGCCTGACCCCTCTGGTCATATGAGGAAGCCCCCCATCTGTTCCAGGGTCCTGTTCCTCTGAGAAAGCCAGGTTGTCGGATCCTAGTTCCTTGAGTCCGACCCCAGCGTCTGCTCTGTCTGATCTGACTGTCTTGGATCCTAGGTCCTGCGAGTCCACTCCCGGATACAAGGCTTCCTCTTTGGGGCCCTCAGATCCGAGGTTGCAGGAATCAACTCCCGGATCCAGGGTCTGCGGATCGAGGCCATGATCTGACTAAGACCAGATCTGCCATAGATCTGACCTCCTTGGATCTGAGACCTTCGGGTTCTAAGCACTCTGATCCTCCATTGTCGTCTGGCACAAGGCGGTCAGATCCAGGGCCCCTCTCTGATTCATTCTATCATTGTGATCGAGGACTGTCCTTCAGGTTCTGGTAGGGAGCAGCCCTTTGAGGCTCCCAGGCACAGAAGCCGATCTGAAGAGACGCATAGGAGATCCTCAGGGTCCAGACGTGTCCCTAGCCAGTTCTTAGGCTTCTTCTAGGCCCTCCTGGAGCCTGCTTTCCTCCGGTATGGACAGGATGATGAGGTCCTTCCTTAAAGCTCAGATTGAGTTGGGGCTTTTCGTATCCCCTGAACATCTGGCTAGGGGTCCTTCCCCTCCTCCTATGATTCATCTCTCTTGTCCGACCCAGGTGGTTGTGTACTTTCAGGCCCTGGGGTGTGCGGGGGGGGGGGCAATGGGGATTCCCAGAGCCCATTTTGTCTCTACCCCATCTGGGTCCCTTTCCAGTTTTGCTCTTCCTCCCCAAGAGCAGACGAAGTCCTGGACCTGACCTGCCTCCCTGGAGTCCTTGGGGTGGGGCTCTGGTCCTGTTTATTCAGACCGGTCCCTGCTCTTCAGTGCTTTGGCCCTCCACAGCTCAGGGCTGGTATTGTCCTGGGGTCTGGAAGCACCGACTTGTTCTGTTCCTTCTTTCCAGGTGGCCATTCCCACTTGGGTTGGGGATGGGGCATTGTCCAGTCCTTCGGCCTTCCGAGTAGTAGAGAGGTCTTTTTCTTCTGCTAGGTCTTCCTCTCCTGTAACCTAGGAACCTTCTCAGCCCCCTAGAGCAGAGACTTCTCTTCCTGTTCCTGGTCAGTCCTCTTGATCTGGCCTTCAGGTGGGAGTTACCCCACTTGGGGTACCCCTCTCTTCCGAATCCTCCCATGAGTCCCCCTTGGAGGAGGTGCCTTGGGAGAGATCGTGCAAGAGGAGGCACCTAGACTCCCCTATGGAGCCTCTCACCGAGGATACGGACCTCGATGAAGTGTCCCCCAGATCTGTGCCCAAGGATGTCTCCTTTGGAGACATCTTAGAAATCTTCAAGTTGAAGGGTGGATGGTCTTCCCTAGCCCCGTCCTCCGAGGAGTCCGTGTTCCTGATGGCATTCGGGATGAGGCCATCTACCTCCTGGGGTCCCCCCGTGGGCGAACTGATAGACCTCATCGCTAGCAGGGCATTGAAGGAGCCGGATACTGTGGAACCAGTACCGAAACGTGCATACAAGTTTCTGAGTCCTCCCACTGACAGTTTTTGTCTAAAGCGGTGTCAGTCGATGCTATAGTGGTAGCTGCTGCCACCAAGAAGGAGCTGGGAGAGCAGAGTACGTCTGTTCATCCCCCCAACTGGGAGTCCTGGGCATTCGACAGACACAGAAAGCAGGTCTTTGCCTCGGCTAACATCTGTGTGCTGGTGCTTAATTATTTGGCACATTTCACCTACCTTCAGAGGGATATGGTTAGGGAACTCGCAACTTTTTTCTCTGAGTTGTTGTCTGCTGGGGACCTGAGCAAGCTGTCCCCCAAGCTGCCTACTCTTGCTTCCATGTCAAATTCCTCAATGAGGCTGATTTCCAACACTGCAGAAGGCACTTCTCGAGCTGCTGGTACAGGCATCATTATTTTCTGCTATGCCTAGCTGTGCCTTTGCAGGTTTGCGGAGTCCATTTTAAGGCATCCTTCACCAATGCACCCTTTGATGAATCTACCCTTTTTTGGTCCTTCAGTTAAGGAAACGCTCACCTGCAGTGAACAGGAAGGCAAGACCTTGTCAACTGTGGGAATCAAGTTTTCTATCCCTCAGTTGTCTTTTTCTAAGATTCAACGAGGGACTAGGAAGTTATGGTTTCGGAAGTTGCAGTCTTCCTTTCAGGATGCTCAGGGCGAGGCCTCTTCTAGGGCTCAGAGGAAAGGGTTAAATGGCAGATGCTGTCCCAGAGGCAGAGGGGGTTCGCAAAATCTGGGCTCCTGGGAACCCTTCTCTGAGAAGCACTCCTGATGGGCTTGCCCGCCTGTCCTGCCCTGGAGGCAGTCGGAGGTCACTTATCTGCTGCACCCTTTGGGCAAATATTACAAAAGCTAAACTTTACCAGGGGTTATTTCATTTCCTTTTCCCATCCGCCCCCTCCAATCAGGCAGATTCTCCCTGATGCGCCACCCCCATCAGAGGGAGTTAGCTCAGCAAGAAGTGCTCAAGCATCTTCAAAAGAGAGCCATCCAAGAGGTTCCCCCAGGACAGTGAGAATCTGGAACTTGCTCTAACTTCTTTTTGGTGCTAGAGACGATGGGGGACTTGCGTCCAATTTTGGACCTAAGTGAGTTAAATCTCTCCATCAAGAAGTCCAAGTTCCGGATGGTCACTGTCCAGTCCATCATGCCTCACCTGCACAAGGACGATTGGATGTGCTCGGTGGATCTCCAGGATGTGCGCTATCCTATAAAAATGCAGTCGCTCTAGGAGACACCTTCACTTTTGCTTAGTTGCTAGTCTGCATCAGTTCAAGACCTTGCTATTTGGTCTCACCACAGCCCCCCCCCCCCCAAGGTGTTCACTAAGTGTACGGCAGTGGTCGCAGCTTACCCGAGACTGCAGGGATTCCAGGTGTTTCCTTACCTTGATGAATTTCTCCTCACAGCTCCCACCAAGCATTGACTGGTCACAGCTAGTCAGTACATTCTTCACCAGTTCGACCAGTTACGAATCAACGTGAATCTACCCAAATCAAATCTGATTCCATCCCAAAACTGGAGTTTATTGGAATTCACCTGGACACTGTCAGCGATTGTGCCATTACCTCTCAAGGTGGTTCATCTAATCAGATCTCATGTTCAGTGTCTCCTAGATCTGTCTCATCCTCAGGTTCGCTTCATTCTCAGGGCGCCAAGGTCCATGGTGGCGGCAATCTATCTGGTGACGTTAGCCAGGCTCTGTATGAGGGTTCTGCAGTGGACTGTGGTGGTCCAGTGGTCTTCTCTTTGTCATCCAATCACAGCCTTGAAACTGTCTCACCTCAGTGTGCAGGCATCATCTCCTTTCTTGGATTCAGCCAGCCAACCTCCTAGCAGGCAGACCATTTCTCTTTCTCCCCCCAGTGCCACTGTGACCATGGATACTTCCCTGTTGGGGTTGGGGAGCATTACCGGGGAAAGACGGTCCAAGGTATGTGGTCCCCTGCAGAGATCTAACTGCGCATAAACATACTGGAGATGAGAGCAGTTCTCACGTTGCAAGCCTTTCAGGGCTGCCTCCCTCTGAGTACCATTGCAGATCACACGGAGAACATGGCAGTTATGTGATGCATCAACAAGCAAGGTGGCAGATGCTCTTATCTGTTTTCTTGTGAGGCCATGAGGATGTGGGAATGGGCGATGTCCTCTGGGCACTTTCTCCTTGCAGTACATTCCCAGGGAGTCCAACATGTTAGCAGATAGATTCGGCAGGTCCATCCTGAGTCCTCATGAGTGGTCTCTGAATCCCTCAGTGACGAGAGATTTTCCTTTGGTGGGGTCATCTGAGCTGTGATCTGTTTGCTTCCCCACACAGTCACAAATGCAGCCAGTATTTCGCCCTGATTCCCCCAGTCGGGGAGTCCCTCCAGGGATTTTCTAGTTCACAATTGGCCTCCGGGTGTCCTTTATGCCTATCCTTCTATACCTCTCCCAAAGTGATTCAAAAAGGCTTGACACCTCAAGGCCACTTTGATTATCATTGCCCCCTTTTGGCTTTGACAGGTGTGGGCACCCCCCATGGTCTCATCTGAAGTACCCCCTTTGGGTACTAGATCCCCTTCTGGTTCTGATTTCCTATCCCCCCCATCTTCCGATCCCAAACCTTCAGACTCTCTTTCTGACCACGTGGTTTGTCCACTTCCCGTAATTCTAAATCAGCCCTGGCTTGCATTGCTCATCAGATACATTATTCTCGCCTCTCAGAAGGTCTCCACCCAAAAGGTCTACGCTAGTAAATGGAAGAAGTTTTCTATTTGGGTCAGGCAGCAAAATCTGGACCCTTTCTCATCTCCCATTCCAGATATCTTGTTTTTGCTTTTTCAGGATGGAGCTTGTTTCTCTACTGTCAAGCTGGAGTTGGCGGCCATTTCTAATTTCCATGTGTGCGAGGAATGTACTTTTTCTTCTCATTTGTGTAAGGCATTTTTGAAAGGGGATTTCCTGCTTCAGCTTCCTGTCAAAGATCCTTCTCCCCCTTGGGATCATTCCTTTGTGCTGCAGTCTCTTACACAGAGTCCCTCCGAGCCTGCTGAACTTGTGATATGAAGTTTCTATCGTGGAAGACTGCTTTTCTGGTAGCTGTAACATCGGTTAGAAGAGTTTCAGAGTTGCAGGCTGTTTCTATTAAGCCTCCATATATGGTGTTTCATAAAGACAGAGTGGCTCTCTAGACTAATCCCTCCTTCATGTGCAAGGTGGCCATGGAAGCTAAGTTGAATCAATCCATCCAGTTGCCAGTTTTCTTCTCCAACTTTTCCAATAAAGGTGAATATTTGCTGCACACACTTGAAGTTCATAGACAACTACTGTTCTACTTGGACAGGACCAAGAGCTTATGTAAACCTGACCAGCTGTTTGTGGCCTTTTCTGTTAACAGACTGGGTCTGGCGGTGTCTAAGATTACTATAGCTCTTTGGAGTATGAAGCGTGTTTCCATGCTTTTTCTTCTAAAGGTTTGCTATTATCAGGACCAGTCAGAGCTCATTGCACTAGATCTGTGGCTACGTCAGCTGTCTATTTGGCCCATCATTACTTAGATGAGATTTGTGCGGCGGCCACCTGGTCTACTCATCGTGCTTTTGTTACTCATTATAAACTCGACATTGTCTCCAGGAACAGGGCTTCTTTTGACTGCACGGATGTTCTTCGTGTTTCATTGTTGCAGTCATCACATTAGGGTTATCCCTGCTGGGGTAGCCCTCGGCCGGCCTGAATACCAGAGACTTAGTATTTCTGCGTTGGTTGCTGTCGCTTGAAGACTGACATCAGGTCGTCAGGAGTATAAAGGAAGGCAGCCGACACCATTACATCAGTCTTTCTTGCCGTGGAGCCCAAAGCAGAAGCAGTTCGCATGAGTGCCCGGTTGGCCACTACCTGAGTTTCGTTTCCGAATTGAAGTTGATGTCTTCACGATGTACCCCGTTGGGGGTCCTTTTTTCTTGCACTAACCGATGTCTGGAAAAAGTTAATTGTCTTGCCTGTGGAAAGCAGATACCGCACTGGGACTTCCATTACTACTGCGTCACTTTGCTAGGCTCAGACCACAGTGTCCCTCGTTGTTGGTTCTGTGCTTTAACGCCAGAACTATTCATCATCGGGCCCTTATTGTAGCTAGATTTTTCTGTTTACAGTCCTCGAATTCCGATATGGCTTCCGTAAGCTATCTGACAGCAGACCTTCCGAAAAAACGTAAAGATAAAGACAGACACAGAAAGCACAGGACTAAACCTTCCGACGCTACTGCCAAGCTGGTGGTCAGTCCTCTGGAATTCAGTGAGGCACTTTTTCAGCCCCTGATGCCCGCTTCATTTAATTCGCAGGCCTCTACCGAGACCATTTCGGAGTTTGGTATGCCGCAGAACTCTTCTTTGTATAAGGATCCTGCAGTAGTCTCTACCATGGATGGGTCCAGAGCCGCTGTGCAGGCACCGGCTTCTGAGGAAGTCTTTCGGAACACCGTATCCAGACATAAACGGACGCCTTCTTTCATGGCTACCATTCTTTCTAAACTAACCGAGTTCCTTACGCCCAGGGGTCAAACCACCACCAAGAAACCGACTTCCAGCCATTCTTTGGCACCTGCTCCCTTGCCTCAGTCACAAATGCTTAGAATGGCAGAGGACCTTATCATGCTGATTAAGGGAAACCAAGCCACTCCCTCAAAAAGAAAGAGGTCTGTCTGCAGAACTGCAGAAGTTTTGTCTGAACCAAGAGTCAGATAAATCTGATGCATCTGACTATGAAGACTTGCAGCCCCTCTCTACATATGAGGATTCTGATGCAGAGGAATCTATTCCTTCAGCCTCTCCCCCAGAGGATTTTTCCTTTGGGGAAACCCTGCATACTTTAAGGGAGCATTTCAAATGGGAGAGTCAAGACTACCCGCAGTCTAAAAGGAGACTCAGAGTTCCTGGACCTTCACAGCACAGATCCTTCGCCATCCCCCAGTCCTAGATGTGGTAGATGATGTCTTCCTTGAATCCAGCTCGACTCCAGACACCTCCCTCCTGCTCCCAGAAAGCCAGACAGGTACTACAGAGTCCCTGACTCTTACAAATATATCTTTAAAAACCCAACGGCGGACCCTGAGGTCATTACTCAAGGCCCAAAAGGGGTTAAATCCACTTCGGCTAAGAATCCCACCTCCTCAGACAGGGATTCCATTGCACTGGACAAAAAAGTATACACCTCGGCTACTCTTGCTATCAGGGCCCTCAGTTGTCAGTTCCATATGCTTAAATATCAGGAACATACCTTGGAACTCCTTAAACAAAAAATGTCCTCCTTTCCTGCCTGGGCAGAATCTAAAGATTTACAGCAATTCATGCACTCTGCTGGTGAAGTAAACTAAACACAATTTGCACTCTGGTTTTGACACCCTAGAAACTTCTTGCAGGGCAGCAGTCACTGGATCTGTCATTAGAAGACTTGCATGGCTTAAGGAACAACTCCTACCAGACCATGTCAAATCAAAATTGTTGGATGCACCCTTGCACAAAGATAACTCATTTGGTACTAACGCAGAAGAGGTGTTAAAAAAAGATGGGAAGAAAAAGCAAAATCTATGCAGACTGTTAAAGATTTCTTACAGGTACAGCCCCCTAGGTTCAGCAGGCATTTTACTTCCAAGCACTGGTTCTTTCCTGCACCTAGTAAACGGGGCCAGCCTAGGCCCCGTGCAAACATATCTCCAAGGCAGCATTCCTGTGGGTTGCAAAGATCTAAGCAGTAGACTGCCTCCACTTCAAAGCCAGGGAGTTCTAAGCCACCCTGTTATGGCAAAAACTGACAATGACTCACCCCCTCCCTACCTCGCCTCTGCCCACCATCACATACTTCTAGGAGGAAAACTCTCCTTTCACACAAGCACCTGGGCCACCATTACGAAGGACCAATGGGTTCTGAACATTGTGTCTCGGGGGTTACAAATTCTCTTTCCACACCCTTCCAACCCCCAAAGGGTTCCCAGATCTACCACCAAATCATTGGGCAGAGGCTCAAAAGCAAATCCATACCCTACTCTCCTTGGGAGCAGTAGAACACATTCCTGCAGAGCAGATAGGCCAAGGCTTCTACTCCAGACTTTTTCTGGTACCCAGAAAAGAGGGCACCTGGTGCCCCATCCTCGATCTGTCCATTCTAAACACCTTCCTGGTGATCCCAAAATTCAAAATGCTCACCCTCCAGCAGCTGCTACCCATGCTGTCCAAAGACGCTTGGCTAGTCACCTTGGACCTAAAGAGGCCTATCTCCACATTCTCATCAGGGAGTCCTGCAGAAAATATCTTCGCTTCAGGGCAGGATCTCAACATTTTCAGTTCTCTGCACTTCCCCTTGGCTTATCTACTGCTCCCAGAGTTTTCACAAAATGCCTGGCTCTGGCCATTTTTTTTTTGCAGACAAAGAAATATTCAAATTTATCCCTACTTAGACGACTGCCTTATTCAGGCAGACAGGCAGGAAAAGCTGCTCAAAAACCTGGCCTTTGTAAAGGACCTACTTGACTTCCTTATGGTACACAGTCCACGAAAAGAAATCCAAACAGGTACCCACCAAAAGGATAATCTTCCTGGGAGCAAGTCTGGACACAGCATCCCAGATGGCATGCCTAACACCAGAGAAACAAAGTTTCCTATCAGCTTACTTCTCTCAGCTGGCCACCAAGCCCCAGCTTTCTGCAAGGGAAATCCTGCAAGCCCTGGGGTTCATGGCATCTTGCATACTCCTTATTCCATATGCCAGACTGCATATGAGGAAACTTCAGTGGTATCTAAACAGTATTTGGTGTCATCACTCTCAAGCTCTGGAAACTCTTCTACCTATTATTCCTTGCCTGAGGGAGGAATTTCTTTGCTGGGCAACAGCCTGCTCCCACAACAAGGGACTGCTCTTCTCCCCACACCCCGCCACCTAGACCCTCATCACAGATGTATCAGACTATGCTTGGGATGCACACCTGGACGGCAGGTGCATACAGGGCCAGTGGAACCCCCCAGCAACTCCCCCTCCACATCAGTCTAAAAGAGATGATGGCTGTGCAGCAGTCCTTGATAGCTTTCAAAACCCTTCTCTTTCCAGAGGTTTTCCTGATCAAAACAGACCACCACAGTGATGTGGTACATCAACAAGCAGGGAGGGATACACTCCTACCCACTGTGCAGGCTGGCCATGACTCTCTGGTTCACAGCCTCTTCCATGCATCTACACCTGTTAGCACAATACCTGCCAGGCTCTCTCAACTCCCTGGCAGACCAGTTAACCAGAAAACTGTTGGACCCCCCACGAGTGGCAGCTCAACAGAAACAACTTCTTACTAATTCAGAAATGGGGAACCTCGGAGGTCGACCTCTTTGCCTCCCACACCAACCATCAGCTCAGCAAGTTCTGCACCAGGGAGCATCACTGCATGGCATGGAAAGGTAGATGCCCTGTCTTTCCCCTGGGTAAACCTCTCTGTCTATGCCTTTCCTCCCCTACCCCCTCATTCCCAAGGTACTGATCAAAATAAGGGAGGAAAAACTAAGGACCATTCTCATAGCTGCAGACTGGCCCAGACAGCACTGGTGCCCCTTGCTGCACGGCCTATACCCACTGCCCCCATGGAATCTTCCTCTGGTTCCCAACCTCCTAACCCAGAGGGCAGGGGAATTCATGCACCCCCGATTGCAGACACTCAGTTTGGCAGCTTGGCTTATAACCTGATCCCTAACCAATCTGCCCTCCTCAGTAAACAGGTTCTGGATGTTATCCGAGAGGCCAGACGCAGTAGCACCAGAAAGTCTTATGCAGATAAATGGAAAAGGTTCTGCACCTGAATCCAGGCTAAGGGAGCCAATACAGCAAAGCCCTCCATCCGTCTCAACCTGGACTACTTAGCTGACCTACTGCACAGTGGTTTCTCTTTCTCCTCTATAAAATTTTTGCCTCTGCTATTTCCGCTCATTTTCCCACTGAGCAGCCTCATTTTTCACACCCTCTGATCCAGCAGTTCCTCGGAGGGGCTAACAACTTACTTGAGGCCCCCCAGAAGGGCACCAACACTAGCTTGGGACCTGAACTTTGTCTTGGAAAAGCTCACCCTGCCTCCATTTGAACCAGCTTCTTCTGCAGAGCTAAAATTTCTCTCCTGGAAGACTGCCTTTCTCCTGGCCATCACTTCAGCCAGAAGAGTCTCTGAGCTGCAAGCACTCATGGCAGTTGAACCTTTCATCATCTTCCATGCAGACAGGTTATCCCTCAGAACTAATCCATCCTTCATTCCCTAGGTGGTATCCAGTGTGCCTCTCAACCAAGTCCATCCATTTGCCCACCTTCTTTCCTAACCCTCAAAACAAGGGTGAAAGGATTCTGCACTCTCTAGATGTGCACCAACAGCTCAGATACTGTCTTGACAGGACTGAACCCTTCAGAAAATCTGATCAACTGCTGTTTAGCTTTGCTTCAGGGGCAGAGGGCAAAGCCATATCCAAGCAAACCATTTCTAAATGGATAAGCACACTGCATCCATTTCTGCTACAAGCAGCATGGCATGCCTCCCCCCAAGAGGGTTAGGACCCACTCCACCAGAGCAGCCTCCACCTCTGCAACAGTTCTCAGAGGGGTCCCCACAAGGCACATTCTGGAGGCTGCCACCTGGACATTTGTTCACACCTTTACCAAATAATACCACCTGCCTCTCTTTTCTAAATCCAGGGCAGGTTTTGCCTCTGCAGTCTTGCAGGGCATGCTAGCCAGCCCCTAGCTTCCTTGACTGCCTCCACCCATTTCCTCAGCTGTGGGAATCTACCCAAATGTGATGACTGCAACAGTGAAACATGAAGAACATAGTACAGTTGTGTACACTTACCATAAATGTAGATGTTAGAGTGTCTTCACTGTTGCAGTCCTGGTTTCCCTCCCTCCTAACCCCCCTTTTCTTTTTGTTACCTTTCTTCCTTGTTGTTCTCCTTTCCTTAGAAGGGACATATTGGTATTTTTTTTTCCACTGATGGGGGGTCCTGCCACCACAATCTGGCCTCCTACTGTGGGGGGCTCCTGACCAGTTAGGGCAAATAAAACTGATGTAATGGCATCGGCTACCTTCCTTTATACTCCTGACAACCTGATGTCAATCTTCACAACAGCAACCGACGCAGAGATACGAAGTCTCTAGTATTCAGGCTGGCCGAGGGCTACCCCAGCAGGGATAACCCTAAAGTGATGCAACAGTGAAGGCACTCGAACAACTACATTAATGGTAAGTGTACTCAACTGCACTTTCTTCATGTCCTTACATGAGCTCACCCAGGGTTTTGCGGTAGCTGGAGACTCTGACCCAAGAGTGAGGAATAGTGACCTGGATAACAGCAGATAGTTATGTACTTACCATAACCTGGCATCTGTGTTATCCTGTGTCACTATTCATCACCATCCTTCCCCCATCCTTTGGGACCTTGAGGAAGTGGAGACGATGTTCATCGTGTTTCACTGTTGCAGTCATTACTCTTGGGTTATCCTGCTGGCAGGCTACCCGCAGTCGGCCTGAATTCCAAAGTCTTGGTCCGACGTCGGTTGCTGTCGCCTCTTCCCTGACGTCAGTGCGCCAGGGGTATAAAAGATGCAGCTGACGCCATTTTCTTCAATCTTTCTTGGTGCGCGGTGCCCGAAGCAGAAGCAGTTCGCAAATGCCGGTCGGCCAACTCCTGAGATTTTCGTGTTCGAATTTCAGATCCGAAGTCTTCATTTAAAGCCAAGTACCCCGTTAGGGAAACTTTTTTCTTGCTCCAGACCAATGTCAGAAAAAGTTAATAATTGTATTTCTTGTGGGAAGCAAATACCTCATAAGGACTTCCATTCTTATTGTATTCCTTGCCTAGGCCCTGATCACGACGTTGCTAATTGCAGGTTTTGTGCTAGATTTAACCAACGCACTATTAAGCGTCTGTTCGATTTTGCATTTCATTACCTTGGCTGAAGATTTAATTACACAATGTCGTCGGACAGCCATCCGACTACTGCAATTCACAAGAAACGCAAGGAAAAGGACAGGCATCCGATGTCCAAAACTGACGACGAGACTTCTTCTAAGCCAGTCGCTGGTTCATCGGTTCTCAGTGAGGCGCTTTTGCAGCCCCTGACGCCCACTACCTCTGAGCCGCAGGCCGCTTCCAACTCCCATGTGGAGCAGACTAGGCCTCTGGAAACTCAAGGTATTGGACACTTGGAAAATATTCCCTCAGATGGGTCAGGAGACGCTGAGAAGGCATCGGCTTCTGAGGGTGTTTTCACGCCTACACAGTTATATACAAAACCAACTACAGCTTCAAAGGCAAAGACTAAAGCACCACTAAAGACAAAGAAACAAGTGCAGCAAGCCCATGGACAGGCCTCCATGCCTAAAAAACAGATGCTCAAAATGGCCGAAGACCTAATCACTCTTATCAGGGGTTCCCATCCCCCTCCTGATAAGAGGCCTAGGCAAGAGACAGAATATGAATCTTCAGATCAGGTTTCCATTTCCTCTGACTCCTCTTCTGAACAGGAATACTCTCTTCCTCCCTATGAGGATTCTGATGCTGAAGAATCTATCCCTTCAGCCTCTCCTCCTGAGGATTACTCTTTTGGGGAAACCGTGCATACCATGAGGGAGCACTTCCACTGGGAGAGCCAAGACTACTCAGAATCTAAGAAAAGGCTCAGAAACTTTCTTTTACTACCTCAGCACAGGCCTCTTGCTATCCCCCCTGTTTTAGACATTGTGGATGATGTATTTTCAGAGTCCGGTCTGTCTCCTAACTCCTTACCCCCTGCACCTGTTCAGCCAGACAGATACTACAGGGTTCCAGATTCACATAAATTTCTTTATAAAAACCCTGCTTCTTGACCCAGAAACTATTTCTCAGGGTCCCAAAGGGGGTCAAGGCTTCCACTGCAAAAAACCCTATCCCCTCTGATAGGGATTCAAGGGCACTGGACAGATGGGGGAAAAAGGTTTACACTTTTGCTACCTTGGCTGTGAGGGCTTTAAATTGTCAATTTCATATGCTTAAATATCAGCAATACTTAATGTCACTGCTTAAACAGAAAATGTTAAATTCTGAATGTGCAGAAAACAAGGAAATGCAGGATTTATTGCATGCAACTGAACAAGTGGGAAAGCGTACTTTGCAATGTGGTTTTGATTCTCTGGAGGCCTCTTGCAGGGCCACTGTTACGAGTTCTGTCATTAGGAGGCATGCTTGGTTAAAGGAACAGAATCTGCCTGATCATGTTAAAGCAAAATTATTAGATGCTCCATTACAGCATGATACTTTGTTTGGTGTTAAAGCAGAAGAGGTGTTGAAGAAAATGGAGGACAAATCGAAATCTATGCAGACAGTTAAGGATTTCTTACAGGTGCAGCCACCCAGATTTAGCAGGAACTGGCCTACAAAGAATTGATCCTTTCCAGTGTCAGACAGGCCACAAAGAGGCAGATAGAGACGCCCCAGAGGCAGATCCCAGCCCCAAGGCTCATACAGGCCTAAACAATGGGGTTGCTCCCACCTCCAAAAGCGGTGAAGACAAATCACAACCATATAGGAAACGGTCCTAATGACTTTCCTCTGCCAGCACCAAGCACTTATCTTTTGGCAGCCCCCTTAGGGGGAAAACTAGCACTTTTTCCGCAAAATTGGCACATGATCACCCAGGACAAATAGGTCTTGAATATAGTGTCTCAGGGCTACAGGTTCCACTTTCACACCCTGCCAAGGGCAAAAGGTATGCCAGACCTGCCACACAATCAATGGGCAGAGGCACAAAAGCAAGTTTCATCCCTCATGGACATGAGGGCCATTCAGCGAGTACCACAGTAAGAGCAGGGACAAGGATTTTATTTGAGACTGTTCTCGGTACCCAGAAAGGACAAAGCCTGGAGACCAATACTGGACTTGTCTATTCTAAACACATTTCTGGACGTTCCAAAATTCAAAATGTTGACTCTGCAGCAGCTTCTGCCCATGCTGGGCAAGAAGGCTTGGCATGTAACTTTGGACCTAAAAGAGGCATACCTGCATGTCCCAATCAGACAATCTTACAGAAGATACCTCAGATTCATAGCTGGCTCAATGCACTGCATTGCCCTTTGGCTTATCTACTGCGCCCAGGGTCTTCACAAAATGCCTGGCACCAGTAATTGCATTTTGCAGACAAAGAGGAATTCAAATATATCCGTACTTGGACGACTGCCTTATTCAAACAGAGAACAAGGACATTCTACTAAAGCATCTGGCATTTGTAAAAAGATTACTAATTTGCCTAGGGTACACAGTTAACGAAAAGAAATCAAAACTAGTGCCCTCTCAAGAGATAATATTCCTGGGTGCAAGCTTAAATACAACTGCCCAGATGGCTTATCTCACGCCAGGCAAACAAAGGCAACTGACTTCTTACTTCAAAATGTTGGCAACAAAGACCCAGTTATCTGCAATAAAAATTCTGCAGGCTTTGGGCTTCATGGCATCCTGCATTCTGCTAATTCCATGTGCCAGACTGCATATGAGGAAACTACAATGGTGTCTAAAAAGTGTTTGGACACAACATTGCCACAGCCTGGAAACATTAATTACCCTCATTCCCTGCCTGCAACAGGAGTTTCGATGGTGGGCACAGGCCTGTCACCACAACAAGGGACAGCCATTCACTTTACCCACAGCCAGGCAGACACTAACAACGGATGCATCAGATTATGCCTGGGGGGCGCACATGGCAGGAAAATGTATTCAGGGCACATGGCCCGCAAACCAGATGTATCTTCATATCAATCAAAAAGAGATGCTAGCTCTTCAGAATGCCCTGACAGCTTTCAGGGATCTACTTCATCCAGGGCAACTACTGATAAAGACAGACAATACTACAGTCATGTGGTACATAAACAAGCAGGGAGGCACACACACATTCTTACCCCCCTCTGCAGACAAGCCATGACTTTGTGGGACATAGCATTGACTTATCAAGTTCACCTGCAAGCACAATTCCTGCCAGGAAAGATAAATACTCTGGCAGACGAACTAAGCAGAAACCTCAAGGATCCCCAAGTCTTCAGCATGATAACAAGGAAATGGGGATGCCCAGACATAGATCTATTTGCCTCCCCTCACAACTGCCAACTACAGAGATTCTGCTGAAGGACGTATCACAAGCAAGCATGGAAAGTGGATGCCTTATCCTTCAACTGGAAAAAATTAACAGTATATGCCTTTCCTCCACTGCCTCTCCTCCCCAAGGTACTCCTAATGGTCAGACAAGAGAAGCCAAAAATTATACTGATTGCCCCAGACTGGCCACGCCAGCACTGGTACCCAATCCTAAAGAACTTGTCTCAAGTGGTCCAGCCTGGACATTGCCTCAAATTCCTCACTTACTGACCCAACAAAACAATCAGATCCTGCACAGCCAACTCAGGACCTTAAATCTGGCAGCATGGCGGATAATGTAGCCATTCAGAACACTCCTCCCTCCAAAGCTGTGATGGATGTTATTTTGGAGGCCAGGAGGCCCAGTACCGGAAAATCTTATGCAGAAAAATGGAAGAGATTTTGTGCTTGGAATCAGTCACAAAGAATTGACACATTTGTACCAAATATTCCTCAGGTTGTACAATAATTAACTGAGATGCTGGACAAAGGCCTATCCTTTTCATCAGTTAAGATCCATGCCTCTGCCATTTCAGCCCATTACAATACAGAGCCACCTATCATTTCTCATCCTTTAATAAGACAGTACCTCAGAGGGACCAAAAACATAAGACCTCCAAGGAGAGCACCAATACCTGCATGGGACCTCAGTTATGTCTTGGAAAAACTCACACTGCCTCCTTTTGAGCCAGCCTCAACAGCTGATATAAAATTCTTATCCTGGAAAACAGCTCTGCTCCTAGCAATAACCTCTGCAAGACGAGTCTCTGAGTTACAGGCACTCATGGCTGTGGAACCTTTTATCATTTTCCATCCAGACAGGGTTTCTCTGAGGACAAACCCGACATTTATGCCTAAGGTGGTGTCCAGTGTGGCCCTTAACCAAACCATTCACTTGCCTACCTTTTATTCAAACCCACAGAACAAGGGTGAGAGACTTCTGCATTCTTTGGACATACACAGACAGCTACGCTTCTACTTGGACAGAACTAAAACTTTCAGAAAGACTGAGCAACTGTTAGTGGCATATGCTGCAGGATCACAAGGAAAGGCCATCTCAAAACAGACTATTTCAAAATTGATAGGCCATTGCATTCGTTTCTGCTGTTCACAACATGGCAAATCAGTGCCTAAGGGCATTAGGCCACATTCAACCAGAGCGGCAGCCACTTCAGCAGCCTTCTTCAGTGGAGTACCAACCAAAGACATCTTAGAGGCTGCAACTTGGAGTTCAGTGCACACTTTTACAAAGCACTACCACTTACCTCTCTACTCTAAATCCAGAGCAGGCTTTGCCACTGCAGTTCTGCAGGGCCTCATAACCTCTCCTAATCTTATTTAGCCCCAGCCACCCATCCTCAGCTTTGGGATTCAACCCAAGAGTAATGACTGCAGCAGTGAAACACGATGAACATAGTACAGTTGTGTACCTACCATAAATGTAGATGTTCGAGTGTATTCATGGTTGCAGTCCAGGTTACCCTCCCACCATCCCCCTTTCTTTTGCTGGGTCTTATCTGTACTTCTCTATTCTATACAACCTATGTGGTGTATTTGCTTGTAAATGAAGGAAATGTTTACCTTAGTTGTAGCATGTTTATTGGCATAATTTTTAGCCTACCCTTTTGGGTGCACCTTGCATCTGGGGCAAGAAAAACTGAAGAAAATGGCGTCGGCTGCATCTTTTATACCCCTGGCGCACTGACATCAGGGAAGAGGTAACAGCAACCGACGCCGAACCAAGACTTTGGAATTCAGGCCGACTGCGGGTAGCCTGCCAGCAGGATAACACAAGAGTAATGACTGCAACAGTGAATACACTCTTAACATCTACATTTATGGTAGGGATACAACTGTACTTTCTGTCTAGTGGTTAAGGTCTTCCTTAGCTGTTTTCTAGCTCTAGGGACAAACTTGATCTGAGGGGTTAGAGAGCAGCAAGGGATTATGGGAGGGGGAGGAACTCAAGCCTATGATCTGTTGGAAAAGTTGCCGGCTTAGATCCATTGTTGGATCCTGGGACCCAAGAGTGATGAATAGTGACACAGGATAACAAATGCCAAGTTATGGTAAGTACATAACTCTTTTTTTAAGTCTTAGTGTGGATATGCTGACAAATTTATGTGCTTGATTAGTGGGGAATAAAGTTAAATTCTCTTCCTAAGATTTCCGATTGTAGAGTTAATATTAAAAGTAGACAGTTTGTAAATGTTTGTTGCCTTCTGTTGTATAGCTTTTGTTTTTTTTTTTTTTTGTAATTCATATTCCACCATTGCCAAGGCATTGTTGTATTACTCTTCTGTGCTACCTGGAGTTTACATGACTGCGGCTTTTCCTGAGGTACTTACCTGTGGTTCCAACTGGGTGTGAGCAGATCTGTTTGAAACCTCCATGAGACCAGTCTGTCTGATTTAGTCGTGCCTTTGGTGTATTTTTTTTGACTCCTGAGATCTGGAAAAAAATTAACATTTTTGTTGACATTAAATGTGTTTGAATCCAATTTGGGTATGTATTTTTTCTCTACAGGAAATTGAGAAATGGCAGGAAAAGTCATTTGGCTCTTCTGAAGGTGTTTATATTGGATGTTCAAGCAGGGGTTCAGTTTGATAGCCTTGTACTTCATAAGCACAGAGGTAACAGTAATGCACATTAAAAAAGTAAGAAAAAATGAGAGTATAATGGAATACTTCGTGAAAGTAATGCCACTTCAGCTGAGTAAAAGCTGACAGCATTGAATAATGTGACAGTATGTCAAGGTGAGAATAAGCAGACATACCTTGTAAAGGTGTGCATGTTTAACCCTACAAGGAGGGCCACTGTATGCAAAATCTAGCTGAACAACCCTGTTGACAAGCTGTAAGGTAAGGCCCATGATTTAACAACTTCCACTTTATGAGGTGGTTGGAGTCGCAAATATCAAGAACAATGGTCTAACAAAGCAGAATTAATTCTTCAATAACATTTAGGACTTGGTATAAAAATACATGCTCAGTGCTCAGGGTGCATTTGTGATTTTTCCTTCTGGTGATGACCTACATCTTCCCTCAATTCTGTAGTTTTTACTCACTGTTAAATGTACTTGGTTTAGTTCTATAGGCTTAAGGATATTTTTTTGGATAGAAATGTGTGTGTTCACTGAACTGTTACAGATGAAGAGTAAAGCAATCGGCCTTCACTGAGATTTCCTGTCTTTACAAAACTACAGAGTGTTTGCTGGCCTCTGGCATCTTAGTGAGTTGTTCCTCTTCAGATGCATTAACAATGCTGGGGGTCAGCCCAGGCACTATAGTCCTGTACAAAGAGGTCAGCACAATTTGTTGGGGGTCTGAAAATCCTTTTGGTGGAGGAAAGATAGCTACACAGACTGGCGGTTTCTGTGGTCACCCCTACTCAGGTTTTTGACCTGTGACAAAGAGATCAAGGCTTTGAATGGATTTGGGAGCTGGACCTTTGCATCGTTGACATTGTATGTTGGAGTGCTGAATTACTTTATACATACTGTGCCTTCAGAGTTGATTCTGGATGAAATGTATACTCCAGAGGCTGCATGATGGACCTGTGATGAAGAAAACTCCTCGGTCTAGCTTCATTGTTTTTGACCATTACTCTTATTGTATATGTTGTGTGCAAACAGCATTGCAGAGGAAACTGCAAGGGGAAACTTAACTGGCATAGTCATGCACTGATGGTCTTGGTTGTGTTTTTCCCCTTTTGTTAACACCAACATGGTATTAATGAATGCATACTTTAAAAGGGCCTGTGTTTGGGTCTGAAATTGGCCAACTTTTCCAAATTATGGATGGGATAATCCGATGTTCTTCGTGTTTCACTGTTGCAGTCATCACACTTGGGTTATCTGCCTGCAGGTAACCCTCAGTCGGCCCGAATACCAGAGTCTTGGGATTTCTGCGTCGGATGCTGTCGCTTCATCCATGATGTCAGGAGTGTAAAACATGCAGCCAACGCCATTACATCAGGTTTTCTTGCCGTGGGGGAGCACGAAGCAAAAGCACTTTGCAAGTGCCTGTCAGCAGCTACCTGAAATTTTTGTTTTTCGAGTTTCAAACCTGAAGTCTTCTAAAGCTAAGTACCCCGTTGGGGATCCTTTTTTCTTGCTCTAACCGATGTCAGAAAAAGTTAACAATTGTCTTGGCTGTGGAAAGCAAATACCTCAAGAGATTTTCGTTCTTACTGTGTCACCTGTTTAGTCCCAGACTACGACATCCCTCTCTGTCGGTTTTGTGCCTTGTTCAACATCCGAACTATTTGTCGTCGGGCTATTTTTGTCTCCAAATTCTTTCGCTCTTGTTCTCCGTATTCCGAAATGGCGTCGGTAAGCCATTCAAGTACCGATCTTCTGAAAAAACGCAAAGATAAAGACAGAGACAGACCGCATAGGTCCAAAATTGACTATGACGCTTCCGTTAAGCTAGTCGCCAGTCTGCCAGTACTCAGTGAGGTGCTTTTGCAGCCCGTTACCCGCTTCTACAGATTAACAGGCCTCTTCTGAGACCCATTCAGAGTCCGGTATGCTGTGAGATGCTTCTTCAACTATGGATCCTACAGATGTCGCTACCTTGGATGGTTCCGGAGCCGCTGTGCAGGCGCCAGCTTCTGAGAGTGTATTCACGCCTTCCGATGTTTGTATTAAATCGACTACTTCGTTAATGACTAAATCTACCAAATTTCTCAGGCCCAGAGTTCGCACTACGCCTAGGAAATCGGCGACCAAAGCACATTCTCAGGCTCCCATGCCACAGAAACAAATACTTAGAATGTGGTTTTGATGCCTTAGAAGCATCTTGCAGGGTTGCTGTCACTGGATCTGTTCTGAGAAAGCATGCTTGGCTGAAGGAACAAATCTTGCCAGACCATGTCAAGGCAAAATTACTTGATGCTGCATTAAACCAAGAACGTTTGTTTGGCTCTAAAGCAGAAGAAGTTCTTAAAAAGATGGAAGAAAAAGCCAAATCCATGCAAACTGTTAAATATTTCTTACAGGTGCAGCCACCTAGATTCAGTAGGCATTGGCCTTCAAAATATTGGTCCTTTCCAGTCCCTTCCAGACCTTCTCAGCCCAAACACAGGACAACAGACCACAAAGACTCCAGTCTCAGGGTATGCACAGATCTAAACTATGGAGTGCTCCCTTCTCAAAAACTGGGAGTGGTAAGCCACCTCCCCCCATGGAAAAAGTTCACAATGACTTTTCCTTAACCCTTCCCGGCCATGCCCAAGTACTTGCACCCCTAGGAGGAAAACTCACAGTGCATGGAGGAAAACTGGGAGTATATTACCCAGGACTAATGGGTCTTAAACATTTTATCCCAGGGATACAGATTCTATTTCCACTCTCTGCCAACCCCAAGTGGATTGCCAGAACTTCCTCCAAACGAGTGGACAGAGGCCCAAAAGGAAGTACTTTCTCTTCAGTATCAGGGCTATTCAACCTGTGCCAACAGAACAAAGATGACAGGGTTTCTACTCCAGGCTGTTCCTGGTGCCCAGGAAAGAGAACTCTTGGCGCCCTATTCTGGATTTGTCAGTCCTAAAAACCTTCCTGGTGGTACCAAAATTCAAAATGCTTACACTCCAGCAGCTCCTTCCTTTGCTAGCCAAGGACTCCTGGCTAGTCACCCTAGACTTAAATGAAGCTTATCTGCACATCCCCATAAGGGAATCTTGCGGGAAATATCTACGTTTCAGGGCAGGCTGTATGCACTATCAGTTCTCTGCACTTCCCTTTGGCTTATCTACTGCGCCCAGGGTATTAACAAAGTGCCTGGCTCCAGCCATTGCTTACTGCAAGCAGAGAAATATTCAAATTTACCCATACTTGGACGATTGCCTGATTCAGGCAGACAGTCAGGAATTGCTACCTCAGCACCTGACGTTTGTAAAGAGACTCCTAACCTCTGTGGGGTATACCATCAACGAAAAGAAATCACATCTGGTACCCAGCCAAAAGATTGTATTCCTGGGAGCAAGCTTGAACACAACTTCCCAGATGGTATTCCTCACTCCAGAAAAACAGGTTTATTTGACAACTTATTTCAAACTACTGGCCACCCAAACCCAGCTATCTGCAAGAAAAATACTGCAAGCCCTAAGGTTCATGGCTTCATGTATTCTACTAATTCCATATGCAAGACTGCATATGAGGAAACTCCAGTGGTACTTAAAAAGCCTCTGGTGTCAACATTCCCAGGACCTGGAAGCAATGATTCCTATCATTCCTTTGGTGGGCAGAGGCTTGCAACCACAACAAGGGATTCCCTTTCTCACAACCCCCAACCGTCCAAACTCTGACAACAGATGCATCAGACTGTGCATGGGAGGCTCACATGGCAGACAAATGCAGTCAAGGCAAATGGAGCCCAGGACAAATTCACCTGCATATCAATCAAAAAGAAATGTTAGCTGTACAGAATGCACTGACAGCCTTCAAATACCTTATCCTGCCAGGACAACTCCTGATAACACCACAGTTATGTGGTACATAAGCGGGGGGGTTGGGGACTCACTCCTACCCACTCTGTAGGTTAGCCATGCACTGTGGAACACAGCCTTAAGCATCCAAGTGCACCTGCAAGCTCAATTCCTGCCAGGCAAGCAAAATTCACTGGCAGACTACTTAAGCAGAAATCTAATGGACCCACACAAGTGGAAACTGGAACCAAACTCATTTAAACTTCTAATACACAGGTGGGGAGCACCAGAGGTGGACCTCTTTGCGTCCCCCCAGACCCATCAACTAAACAAATTTTGCAACAGAATTCCCCACAGCCAAGCTTGGAAAGTGGATGCCCTATCCTTCACATGAGAAAACCTCTCAATCTATGTCTTTCCCCCTCTGCCCCTCTTTCCAGAAGTACTCCTCAAGCTCAAACAGGACAGGCCAAGGACAGTCCTTATTGCACCAGACTGGCCACGCCAGCACTGGTACCCACTCCTACACAGTCTGACAGCAGTGTCACCGTGGCATCTACAGCAGACCCCCTCTCTGCTGTCCCAGCAGGAGGGACAGATTTTGCATCCTCAACTGCAAGCCCTGAACCTGGCAGCCTGGCTTATTCCCTGAATACATCACCAGCAACCCTCAGCAAACAGGTGCTGGATGTTATCCTTAAGACCAGGAGGCCTAATACTAAGATATCCTATTCAGAAAAGTGAAATAGATACTGTTCTTTGAGCCAGTCTCAAGGGAAGGACACAGCCGTGTCCTCCTTGCCTCAAATCATAGATTACCTAGCAGAGCTGCTCCACAAAGGCCTCTCCTCATCAATTAAGATTCATGGCTCTGCCATCTCAGCTAATTACAGTACTGAGCCACCCCTGTTTTCTCACCCTCTGATCAAACAGTTCCAGAGAGGAGCTAACAATTTAATGCCCCCAAGGAGAGCTCCCACTCCTGTCTGGGACCTTAACTTTGTACTAGAGAAGCTTCCCCCTTTTGAGCCTGCTGCTACAGCAGAGTTAAAATTCCTCTCTTGGAAAACAGCCTTACTGCTAGCCAGCACTTCAGCAAGAAGAGTTTGAGTTGCAGGCCCTTATGGCTGTGGGAACCCTTCGATGTTCATCTGGTTACACTGCTACAGTCATTACACTTGGGTTATCCTGCTGTCAGGCGGTTCCCCAGTCGGCCTGAGTTCCAAAGTCTTGGTCCGGCGTCAGTTGCTGTCACCTCCTCCCTGACGTCAGTGCGACAGGGGTATATAGGATGCAGCCGACGCCATTTTCTTCAGTCTTTCGTGCCGCGCGGTGCTCGAAACAGAAGCAGTTCGCAAGAGCCGGTCGGACGACTCCTGAGATTTTCATTCCGAATCCAGAACCGAAGTCTTCTACAAAGCTAAGTACCCCGTTGGGGAAACTTTTTCTTGCCTCAGACCGATGTCAGTAAAAGTTAATAACTGTATTTCTTGTGGGAAGCAAATACCTCATAAGGATTTTCATTCCTATTGTATCCCATGCCTAGGCCCAGACCACGACGTCACTGGTTGTCAGTTTTGTGCTAGGTTTAACAAGTGCACTATTAAACGTCTGTTTGATTTTGCCCGACATTATTTTGGCAGAAAATTCAATTACACCATGCCGTCGGAACTTCCGACGACCAGAATACATAAAAAGCGCAAAGACAAGGACAGGCATCCGAGGCCCAAAACTGACTAGGCCTCTTCTAGGCCGGTCGCCGGTTCTCTGGTTTTCAGCGAGGCGCCTTCGCAGCCCCTGACTACCGCTTCTGCAGAACCACAGGCCGCCTCCGACTCCCACGTGGAGCTGGCTGGGCCTTCGGACACACAAGTTTTTCAGCCTACCCCAACTAACCCTTCAGAGGGATCCGAAGTAGCTGGCAACCCGTAGCTTCAGAGGGTGTTTTCAGACCTACTTAGTTAAGCATTAAACCCTCTGCTAAGTCTAAGCCTCCTTTAAAAACAAAGAAACAAATACAGCATTGTCCAGGACAGGCCTCCATGCCTAAGAAACAAATGCTCAAAATGGCCGAAGACCTTATCACTCTGATCAGGGGCCCAGACAGGATGCAGACTATGACTCATCCGACCAGGTGTCCATTTCTTCAGATTCATCCTCAGACCTAGGATATTCTTTACCCCCTTATGAGGATTCTGATGCTGAGGAATCAATTCCATCAGCCTCTCCGCCTGAGGACTACTCCTTTGGGGAAACCTTACATACCATGAGGGAGCATTTCCATTGGGAAGGCCAAGATTACTCAGAATCCAAGAAAAGGCTCAGAGACTTCCTTTTATTACCTCAACACAGACCCCTTGCCATTCCGCCTGTGTTAGATATCGTGGATGATGTGTTTACTGAATCCAGCTTAAATCCTGATTCTTTACCTCCAGCCCCAGTTAAACCTGACAGATATTAGAGTCCCTGACTCTCACAAATTTCTGTATAAAAGCTCTGTTGCTGATCCTGAAACTATTTCTCAGGGACCCAAAGGGATTAAGGCCTCATCAGCAAAAAATCCAGTTCCCTCTGACAGAGATTCCAGAGCATTAGACAGATGAGGAAAGAAAGTATATATGTCTGCAACTTTAGCAATGAGAGCCTTAAATTGCCAGTTTCACATGCTAAAATATCAGCAATTTTTGATGTCTCAGTTGAAACAAAAAATGCTTCCAGATTGAGATCCTCCTAATTTTAAAGGAATGCAGGATTTATTGCATGCAGCTGAACAAGTGGGAAAACATACTTTGCAATGTGGTTTTGATTCTTTAGAGGCCTCCTGTAGAGCAGCAGTTACAGGCTATGTCATTAGAAGACATGCTTGGTTAAAAGGACATACGTTACCAGATCATGTTAAAGCAAAATTATTGGATGCACCTTTGCGGCAGGATGTGTTATTTGGAGTTAAGGCAAAAGAGTTATTAAAGAAAATGGAGGATAAGGCAAAATCTATGCAAACTGTGAAGGATTTCTTACAGGTTCAGCCTCCTCGATTTAGCAGAAATTGGCCAACAAAGAATTGGTCCTTTCCAGTTACAGACGGACCTCAAAGGGGCAGATACAGACGTCCAAGAGGTAGAGGTCAACCACAAGGTCCCTTACAGGCCTCTACAATGGTGTGCACCAGGGCAGAAAGAAGGGGAAGACAGGCCCCAACCATATGAAAAGCGGCCCCAATGATTTGCCACTACAGCTGACAAAGCTCTCTCTCTCTTGGCAACCCCCTTGAGAAAAAAAATGGCAATTTTCTATCACAATTGGCATTGGATCACCAAAGACAAATGGGTTCTCAACATTGTATCTCAAGGTTACAGGTTCCACTTTCACACTCTGCCAAGGTTAAAAGGAATGCCAAATCTGCCACCAAATCAATGGGCAGAGGTTCAAAAACAAATTACAGCACTCCTGGACATGAGAGCTATTCAAAAGGTACCACCACAGGAGCAAGGACAAGGATTTTACTCAAGACTCTTTCTGGTTCCCAGAAAGGACAAAGCCTGGAGGCCCATTCTGGATCTTTCTTCTCTAAACACTTACCTGGATGTTCCGAAATTCAAAATGTTGACACTACAGCAGCTTCTTCCCATGCTGGGCAAGAAAGCTTGGCTCGTGACCTTGGACCTCAAGGAGGCATACCTGCATGTCCCTATCAGACAAAACTGCAGAAGATACCTCAGATTCATAGCTGGTTCAATGCACTATCAATTCTCTGCACTGACCTTTGGCTTATCTACTGCGCCCCAGGGTCTTCACAAAGTGCCTGGCACCAGTAATTGCATTTTGCAGACAGAAAGGAATTTAAATTTATCCGTACCTGGACGACTGCCTGATTCAAGCAGAGAGCAAGGACATTCTTCTAAAGCATCTGGCGTTCGTAAAAAAGTTAAGTTGCTTGGGGTACACAGTAAACGAAAAGAAATTAAAACTAGTGCCCTCACAAGAGATAATATTCCTGGGTGCCAGCTTGAACACAACGGCCCAGACGGCTTATCTCACGCCAGACAAACAAGGACAACTGACTCAGTACTTTCAATTGATGGCAACAAAGACCCATCTCCCTACAAGAAAAATTCTGCAGGCTTTGGGTTACATGGCATCTTGCATACTACTAATTCCATATGCCAGACTGCATATGAGGAAACTACAATGGTACCTAAAGAGTGTATGGTCTCAACACTGTCAAAGTTTGGAAACAGTTATACCACTAATTCCTTGCCTTCAACAGGCGTTTTGATGGTGGGCTCAGGCTTGTCACCTCACCAAGGGACAGCCTTTTATTCAACCCACAGCCAGGCAAACACTGACAACAGATGCATCAGATTACGCCTGGGGAGCACACATGGCAGGAAAGTGTATTCAAGGCGAGTGGCCCGCAGAACAAAGGCATCTTCACATCAATCAAAAAGAGATGCAAGCTGTACAAAATGCCCTTATAGCTTTCAAGGACCTGCTGCATCCTGGACAACTATTACTAAAGACAGACAACACCACAGTTATGTGGTACATAAACAAGCAAGGGGCACACACTCCTACCCCTTCTGCAGACAAGCCATGACCTTGTGGAACACGGCTCTAGACTATCAAGTTCATCTGCAAGCACAATTCCTGCCAGGAGGGAAAAACCCACTGGCAGACGACTTAAGCAGAAACATCATGGATCCCCACGAGTGGGAATTGAATCCACAAATATTCAGAATGATAACACAGAAATGGTGGAGCCCGGACATAGATCTGTTTGCATCCCCAATGAACTGCCATCTACAGAAATTCTGCACAAGGAGTTACCATCCACAAGCATGGAAAGTGGATGCCCTCTCATTCAGCTGGAAAAACCTACAAGTATACGCTTTCCCACCTCTACCTCTCCTTCCAAAGGTACTCATAAAAGCCAGGCAAGAAGAGCCAAAGATGATCCTGATTGCACCAGACTGGCCACGCCAGCACTGGTACCCAATCTTAAAGAACTTAGCACAAGAACCACCCTGGATTTTGCCTCAAATCCCACATCTGCTGACTCAGCACAACAATCAGATACTTCACAGCCAGCTAAAGACCTTAAACCTAGCTGCATGGAAAATTCCTTAGTCAAGCAAGCAATGCCTCTTTCCAAAGCTGTTATGGATGTCATCCTGGAGGCTAGAAGGCCTAGTACCAGGAAAGCCTATTCGGATAAATGGAAGAGATTCTGTGCCTGGAACCAGGCTCACAACCTTGACCGTCTTGTCCCAAACATCCCTCAGATACTACAATATTTAACTGAGATGCTGGACAAGGGCCTTTCCTTTTCATCCATCAAGATCCACGCCTCTGCCATCTCTGCTCATTACAACACGGATCCACCAATTTTCTCTAATCCTTTGCTAAAGCAGTACCTCAGAGGGACTAAAAACATAAGACCGCCCCGTAGAGCACCTACTCCAACTTGGGACCTCAACTTTGTTTTGGAAAAATTAACTTTACCTCCTTTTGAGCCAGCTAACACAGCAGAATTAAAATATATCTCTTGGAAAACTGCTCTGCTCCTGGCAATAACATCAGCACGAAGAGTTTCAGAATTACAGGCACTAATGGCAGTGGAACCTTTCCTCATTTTCCACCAGGACAGGGTGTCTTTAAGAACTAACCCTACGTTTATGCCAAAGGTGGCATCAAGTGTGGCTCTAAACCAAACTATTCACTTGCCAACTTTTTAACCAAAACCACAGAATAAAGGGGAGAGACTACTGCATTCTTTGGACATTCACAGGCAGTTTCGCTTCTACTTGGACAAAACCAAAGCTTTCAGAAAATTTGAGCAATTATTGGTAGCATATGCTACAGGAGCACAGGCAAAAGCCATTTCAAAACAGACTATTTCAAAATGGATAGGACATTGCATACATTTTTGCTATACACACCATGGGAAACCTGGTACCTAGCAGCATTAGATCTCACTCCACCAGGGCAACATCCACTTCAACTGCCTACCTCAGAGGAGTACCTACCAAGGATATTTTGGAAGCAGCAACATGGAGTTCTGTGCATATCTTCACCAAGCATTACCATCTGCCGTTATACTCCAAATCCAGAGCTGGCTTCGCCACTGCTGTGCTGCAGGGCCTTATAGCCTCCCCTAATGCCTTATAGAACCAGCCACCCTACCTCAGCTTTGGGATTCCACCCAAGTGTAATGACTGTAGCAGTGTAACACGATGAACATAGTACAGTTTTGTACCTACCATAAATGTAGATGTTCGAGTGTATACACTGCTGCAGTCCAGGTTACCCTCCCTCCTTCCCCTCTTACTTGCTGGTACGTACCTATGTCTTCTACCCTTTTCTACCTATGGGGAGTATTTGCTGGTAACTGTAAGTTGTTTGCTTTTCTTATGTATGTTTTACTAGCAATTTGAATTGCCTACCTATTTGGGGGCACCTGACATCTGGGGCAAGAAAAACTGAAGAAAATGGCATCTGCTGCATCTTGTATACCCCTGTCGCACTGACGTCCGGGAGGAGGCGACAGCAACCGATGCCGGACCAAGACTTTGGAACTCAGGCCGACTGGGGAACCACCTGACGGCAGGATAACCCAAGTGTAATGACTGCAGCAGTGTATACACTCGAACATCTACATTTATGGTAGGTACAAAACTGTACTTTTATCTTCCATGCGGACAGGGTTTCCCTGAGGACGAACCCATCTTTTATATTCCCAAAGTGGTATCCAGTGTGGCTTTAAACCAATCCATCCATTTGCCAACCTTTTTTCCTAATCCTCAGAATGAAGGGGAAAGGATCCTGCACTCCTTGAATGTGCACAGACAGCTCAGGTTCTACCTTGACAGGACTAAACCTTTCAGAAAATCTGACCAGCTGCTGGTCAGCTTTGTTACTGGGGCAGAGGGCAAGGCCATTTCGAAACAAACCATTTCTAAATGGATAGCACACTGCAACCATTTCTGCTACAAACACCATGGGAAACCTACCCCACAGGGGATCAGACCTCATTCCACTAGGGCTACCTCAACCTCTACAGCTTTTCTCATGGGAGTCCCTACCAGGGGACATCCTGGAAGCTGCAACCTGGAGTTCTGTACACACTTTCACCAAGCATTATCACTTACCTATCTTTTCTAAATCCAGAGCTGGATTTGCCACAGCAGTCTTACAAGGCCTGCTAGCCAGCCCTACTATTTCTTGACTGCCTCCACACTTCCTCAGCTTTGGGAATCAATCCAAGTGTGATGACTGCAACAGTGAAACATGAACATAGTACAGTTGTGTACACTTACCATAAATGTAGATGTTCGAATGTATTCACTGTTGCAGTCCTGGTTACCCTCCCTCCAGCCCTTGTCTTTCTATACTGTCTGCCTATCCTCTTTTTAGGCCATATCTTATGGAAATGGTATTTACTTTTTACTTGAGGTGTTCCACACCATTCGATTGCTTCCTATATTGGGGGCTCCTGACATCTGGGGCAAGAAAAACTGATGTAATGGCATCGGCTGCATGTTTTATACCCCTGACGACCTGATGTCATGGATGAAGCGACAGCATCCGACTCAGAAATCCCAAGACTCTGGTATTCGGGCTGACTGAGGGCTACCTACAGGCAGATAACCCAAGTGTGATGACTGCAACAGTGAGGGCTAACTACAGGCAAATAACCCAAGTGTGATGACTGCAACAGTGAGGCCTAATTACAGGCAGATAACCCAAGTGTGATGACTGCAACAGTGAATACACTCGAACATCTACTTTTATGGTAAGTGTGCACAACTGTACTTTTCTGTTGTGGTGGTGGTCCAGTTTCTTTAGCATGCCTTTACTAGGAGGTGAAAGTGTTTGAGAAGGAC
The DNA here is from genome assembly GCF_019279795.1 of Protopterus annectens. NCBI lineage: Eukaryota > Metazoa > Chordata > Ceratodontiformes > Protopteridae > Protopterus > Protopterus annectens. The sequence goes on along the minus strand of NC_056747.1, from coordinate 1,166,860,204 downwards.
TTTTTTTCTGGATCTCATTAGTCTTGGTCACCTTGTTGCCAGGAGTGCTGCTGGCCCAATGGCCATTGGATGCAGCAGTCTCAAGGAGGTTGTTTCTTGTTTGGGGGGTTGTTATCCTTTACTCCCACATTGACCACTTATATCTGTGGAGACTGGGGAGTAGTTCTTGTTGTACCTCTTCCCCTGGCATAAAGCTTTCAAGGAGAAGAAGTTAAGGGAGTTTATCAAAAATTTCCTTCTGTTCCATTTTTGACTAAAATGCCTGTCTGTAAAAGGGTGGCACATCCAGTAATATTAAAGTACAGGAAAGAGGTACAACAACTCTTTTGACATACAAACAGCCCATTCAAGAGGTCCCAGCAGACCATAAAGACAAAGATATTCTCAATTGTTTTCTGGGCCTAAAAAGACATAGTCTAGTGTCCATTCTGGGTATCATCAGTTTTAACACCTTCATCACATAAAAGTCCTTTTGCATTGTTATGCTGTGGTCCAACTTGACATGTTGGAGATTGGATATGCTCTGTCCACCCGCTGGATGCTTATCTTCACAAAGATTGCCAAGGCATCCAGGGAGGAGTTCTGCTCTAGAATAGTGACTAGTCAGTATTAATTCAATTCCCTACCATTTTGTCTCATGTCAGCCTCCTGAATAATTTAGATACATGGCAGGTAGTTGCAGCTTTTCTTTGCCTGCAGAACATCCAGATCATGACATACTTGGATGACTGGCATCTTGTGTTGCATATTAAGAACAATGTCAGAGCTTTTCTTCTCCATTGCTTTTGTTTAAAGTCATGGTCATTCTTGAGGCCACAGGTCAGTCCCACACAAGAAATCTTACTGACCACAGTCAGTACCAGAAACTGCCACTTTTTTCTCTTTTTGGACAGGACATATTGAAGACAGTTTCATACCTGGTCTTATTGTCTGCAAACATTTGCAGTCAAGTACTTGGGCTCATTGCATTCAGATGTTTATAATACCTTGTACTGGATTACATTTGAAGATTTTACAATGGACAATCTAGTCCTAGTGGTCCCAACACATTAACCTTTGGGAGCAGGTAATTAGAATTTCTAGAGCTGTGTTAAGTGTGTGCTTTGGTGGATTGAGTTCAGTCTTCTTCGGGTCAGTTTTCCCTTTACCTACAGCAGTAGTCACTACAGATGTATATGGCTTAGGTTTAGTATGGGGAGCATTACAATGGGCAAGTAGTCCAAAGGATGTTTTCCTATGAGTTGTCTTTGCACTTCTGGAGAAGTGTCTTGTTTAATCTTCCAAATGCTCCACAGCACATACTCTCTTCTGAACCTCTGTCTGATAATTGAGAAAGTATGACTGGAGTCTATTTTTGTCAACAAACCATATGGAATGAGGTGCTACCCACAGTACCAGGAGGCTTGTGATTGTATTAGGAGTAGGCCGTCTCTACTGACCATTTTTTTGTCCTGTGTGGCACTTGCCAGTGGCTCTTCTTTTGTCCCATCAGCTGATTCATTCCTTCCATTTGTGAACCTGGCCTTCCTGGGCAGAGTGAGAGAAATATGACCCATTTGTTCCACACAGTGTGCCTCAGCAGGCCATTCTCTTCCTTGTAAGGTGAAAATCAGGTGCAGGAGGAAAGGGCCAGTTGCTGACCCTGTGGAAGCCCCTGCCTTATCCCACCTAACCCCCCCCCCAAAAAGGCCACTTTGCAGACTGTGTGTGTATCTGATCTGAGAGAAATGGAACCCGAGATGCCTTTCTCCCAGACTTGGCGGAATTTACACCACTTCAGAAGTGCAAGTCTGCTGTGCCTCCTGTTCCAGTGATGATCCACTAAATGGTAGATGTAATGTGGTGGGCCTAACCACTTCCTGTCAGCTGATGTTGGCTTCTTAAGACCATCCTTCCCAACCCATTTGCTCCAGCACCTATTCCACTTCTTTGAACCATTGGTTATTTTAGTTGTAGTCAGAGTTTTTATTCCTGTTTACTAATGGCTTCTTCTCAACCTTTTGCTTGGTTGACTCAAATTCCTCTGGTGTTCATCTCTTAGACTGTGTTTATACTTGATGCCTCACAGGTGGTCATTTTTAGTTTGATCACAGTCAAGATGGTCTTGAGATGGGGATTCCCCAGCCTGATCTGTTTGCTTCTGTGAATGTCAAGTGATAGAGATTTTTATTCTGTATTAGTTTACCTAGCAGACGTTGCAGGGATGCATCCCTCAAAAAGTGGCCTGGTTTTGGGGGGGGGGGGGTGTCTGTTCTTTTCCTGTCTTCTGAAGTTCATTCAAAAGGCTGTTTTCCACAGGGTTGTGACCATTTTTTGGTAGTCCTGTATTTGTCCATTCAAGTAGCCTTACTGCTGCAAAGATTACAGGTGGTACCTCCTTCAAGGCTACTTCTGAGGCCTCTGCTGTCCCAACCCTCTAAAAGGGTTGATTCCAACTTTTATGTTGAAAAGTTGACAGACTGACTTGGTCACTTCCACCAGTACCTACTGACCAAGGATTTTGCACAGTGGTGTATATTGTTTCTCAAAAGGCTTCCACTCAGATGTAGATGAATAAATAGAACAGGTTCTGCTTGTGGGCTTTAGATACAACAGTAATCCGTTCTCACCCCCCCCCCCCTTTAAAACATTCATATTTATTAGAGATTTTTGATTCACAGTTTGGCTTCTTTATACAATTTCACATTGGGTAAAATTTAATCTGAAGTAGTTAACTTCATTTTATCTGCAACCTAAGGGTATACGGATCTGTATCGGATCAGAGTCAGCAACTTTTTTCTAGCATCTGCTCCAAGCTCCTCCCCTTACCCATAATGCCCTACCATCTCCTATCCTCCCTCAGATCTCGTTTGCTGCGCCAGTAGTGTGCATCGTGGTCTCCTTTGCTCTGAGCTCAGGGATAGTAAGTAGTAATTTTTTGCTGATATCTAGGTGTGCTTGAGTAAGATTTCCCTTCCTCCCCTTGTATAGTATCTCGTTTGGTCATCGGTGCTAAAAAAAAAAAAATTTTTGTGCAGAGTAGTAGTTAGGCCTGCCCTTCCCCTACCTGTGTGTTTTTTGGAGAGGTAGTGCTTGTACCTTGGAGTGCAGGATTATGGCTGACCAGCCAAAGCCTGTCTTTAAAAAAAAAAGTACAGTGTGTGGCCATAAGCTTTCCCCTGCCGATGGTCACACTCTGTGTGTGATTTGCTTAGGAGTGGCACATTTGTCCACTCAGTGTGCTCTCTGTTCAGATTTTAACCCTAGGGCCCTTAGGGATCATAAGGCCAAGCTAGTTGCCAAAGGCCTTCTCCCTGCTGCCATGCTGGAATCTGCCTCGGCCTCGGTCTCTAGTGTACCACCTTCCACCCAGACAGGGACTCAACCTCCCTCTTCGTCTGGCGATGGGTCTTCAAAGGACAGATCTTCAGTCAGCAAGTCTTACAAAGAAAAGGAAAAAGAAAAAGAGAAGGAAAAGAAAAGGCGCAGAGAGGAAAGGGAGAAAAAGGACAGGCATCATAAGAGGTCCCCAGACAGGGAGCTCTTTCTCAGCCCCCCCCCCCCATCTAAGATCATGAGGCCTGTTTCCCCACGGCTCTGGTCTCCTCATTTCTCACCAGAGCCGTTGGAACATTTGGACCCGAGGCCTTCCTTCCCACTGCACAGACCAGCCAGATCCGAGTCGGTGGCCTCTTCGAGGTCGACTCTGAGCCTATCGGGCATGGATATGGACAGGATGATGCGGAGGTTTATTCAGACCCAAATTCAGATGGGAGTCTTGCCAGGCCCCTCTCCCTTTGGAGGGGGGACCTCTTTTCCGCCCCATCTCTCCTTCCCCAATCTGTGCTTCGGGGCTCTTGGATCCGAGGTTTTTCGGGGCTGGCAGCTCTGCTCCGATGGTTCCTCCAACCTCGACTCCAGCTGTTACCTTGAGTTCCTCAGATCCGACTTGTTCGGATCCGAGTGACTCTCGGAGCCGCAGACAGGGAGTCGGACCCGGGGGAACGGATTCTTTGGCTCCGACCTTTTCGGATCCGATCCGTACCCTCGGACCTCAGGCTACCCTATCTTTGGCTCCGGTCCCTGCTTCGGATCCTGGGATGGCTTCTCCCTCGGTCTTCGAAGTGGTGGAGAGGGTTCTCTCCCAGGGATTGAGACCCCAGCCCATCCCCTCGGATACCACCCAGGCCCCCCTGGATTTGGTGACGACTCCCTTCATCCTGTCTCCGGGGCAGCCCATGCCAGAGGATCCCCAGGTCAGTTTCCCCGAGGAAACCCCTGCAGCTCACGGATCCCCTTCTGAAATTCCCACTGAAGAGGGTCACTGTTAGCGCAAGTGCAAAAGGAGGCACTTGGACTCCCCAGAGTCCCTCACTACTGACACTGACTTAGATGAAGGAGAAGGTTCCCCTAGGTCACCTCCCGAAGACGTCTCCTCCGGGAGGTTGGTCAGCCCCAAAACCTTCTGAGGATGAATCAGTGTTCCTGGAGACCTTTGGCACGGGCTCATCTACTTCCTGGGTGTCCCCACCAGCAGACCCCTTGGTGGACCTCATCACCACGAGGGTATGGAAAGAGCCTGACACCGTAGAGCCCATCCCCAAATGTCCTGACTGGGTTTAATCTCCCCCTTCTGACAGACAACCCTGGTCAAAAGGAGCCCCAGTTTATGCTATGTTGGTCGCAGCAGCCACAAAAAAGGAACTAGCACAGGAGAGTTCCTTAGTCCACCCTCCAGACGAGGAGTCCAGGTCGGTGGATAGGTTTGGGAACCACGTATACTCCTCTGTGACTTTTTCTATCCGTGCGCTGAATTATTTGGCACGTGATTTGGCTTCAGCGAGACCTTGCTTCGGAATTTGCTGAGTCGCCCCCAGAGTCTTTATCGCACAGGACAGACAGCTGTTCTCGGCGAAAATGTCTTCTCTGAAGTCGGTCTCAAACACATCTATGCGGCTCCTTTCCCATGCCACAGAAGGAGCAGCTAGGGCGGCTGGGACAGGCATAGCCATGAGGCATCATACCTGGCTCAGATTGTGTCAGTTAGCGGACCCTTTCAAGGCGTCGTTTATCTACGACGGTTCTTCCCTTTTTGGAAAGACAGTACGTGATGCACTTGTCCAGAGTGAAAAGGACGGGAAGACTTTGTCTGCCGTCTGAGTCCGCTTCTCTAACCCTCAGCGGTCATTCTCTAGGAATCTCAGATTTCTCGGGATTCTCAGGACAACTATTCCCCCAGAGGCAGCGGGGGACAGGATCGACGCCCACCCAGAGGTAGAGGGTGTCCCAGGAATTTCGAGTCTAGGGAACCCTTCTCTGATAGACCCGGTCAGCAGCCCTGAGGGGTTGCCAGACTGTCCTACTCTGGAGGCAGTCTTGGGACGATTGTCCCTACACCCAGCGGTATGGGAGTCCATTACGACAGATCGCTGGGATGTTTGTGTTTCACACTTGCAGTCATTACACTTGGATTATCCTGCTGGCAGGCTACCCGCAGTTGGCCAGAGTTCCAAAGTCTAGGTCCGGCGTCGGTTGCTGTCGCCTCTTCCCTGACATCAGTGCGCCAGGGCTATAAAAGATGCAACTGATGCCATTTTCTTCAGTCTTTCTTGCCGCACAGTGCTCGTAGCAAAAGCAGTTCGCAAGTGCCAGTCGGCCGACTCCTGAGATTTTCGAAATCGAGTTTCAGAACCGAAGTCTTCAATAAAGCTAAGTACCCCGTTGGGGAAACTTTTTCTTGCTCCAGACCAATGTCAGTAAAAGTTAACAACTGTATTTCTTGTGGGAAGCAAATACCTCATAAGGACTTTCACTCTTACTGTATTCCTTGCCTAGGCCCTGACCACTACGTTACTAGTTGTCGGTTTTGTGCTAGATTCAATAAACGCACTATTAAACATCGGTTTGATTTTGCTTTACATTACTTTGGCCGAAGGTTTAACTACATAATGCCGTCGGAACAACCGACGACCGGAATCCATAAAAAACGCAAAGACAAAGAAAGGACAGGCATCCGAGGTCCAAAACCGATGAAGCCTCTTCTAGCACATCGCCGGTTCTCAGTGAGGTGCTTTTGCAGCCCCTGACACCCGCTACCTCAGAGCCACAGGCCGTATCCGACTCCCACATGGAGACACCTAGGCCTCTGGAAACTCAAGGTATTGGGCCTGCGGAAACTATTCCCTCAGATGGGTCCAGAGCCGCTGAGCAGGCATTGGCTTCTGAGGGTGTTTTCAGACCTTCACAGCTTACTATTAAGTCCACTGCAGCAGCCAAGGCAAAGTCAGAAACACAATTAAAGACAAGGAAACAAGTACAGGATTCTCCTGGACAGTCATCCATGCCAAAGAAACAGATGCTTAAAATGGCCGAAGACCTAATTACTTTGATCAGGGGTTCCCATCCCCCTCCTGATAAAAGGCCTAGGCAAGACACTGACTGATTCCTCTGACCAGGTTTCTATTTCCTCTGATTCCTCTTCAGATCAGGGATGTTCTCTCCCTCCTTATGAGGACTCTGATGCAGAAGAATCTATACCTTCAGCCTCTCCGCCTGAGGATTATTCTTTTGGGGAAATCCTGCACACCGTGAGGGAGCATTTCCATTGGGAGAGCCAGGATTATTCAGAATCCAAGAAAAGGCTCAGATACTTTCTTTTATTGCCTCAGCACAGGCCCCTGGGTATTCCCCCTGTGCTTGATATTGTTGTTGATGTTTTCTCCGAATCCAGTCTCTCCTGATTCTTTACCTCCTGCACCAGTCAAGCCAGACGGGTACTACAGGATCCCTGACTCTCATAAATTTCTTCACAAAAACCCTGCTGCGGACCCAGAAGCAATTTCTCAGGGTTCCAAAGGGGTTAAGGCTTCCACTGCCAAAAACCCTGTCCCCTCTGATAGGGATTCCAGAGCTCTGGATAGATGGGGGAAAAAAGGTTACACTTCTGCTACTTTAGCTGTAAGGGCTTTAAACTGCCAGTTTCACATGCTTAAATATCAACAGTACCTCATGTCTTTGTTAAAACAGAAAAATGCTTACAAACTCAAAGTCCTGACAGTAAGGAAATGCAGGATTTATTGCATGCAGCTGAACAAGTGGGAAAGCGTACTCTGCAATGTGGTTTTGATTCATTAGAGGCTTCATGTAGAGCCGCAGTTGCAGGCTCTGTCATTCGAAGGCATGCTTGGTTGAAAGAACAAAGTTTACCTGAACATGTTCAAGTAAAATTATTGGATGCTCCACTACAGCATAATACTTTGTTTGGTGTTGAGGCAGAAGAGGTGTTAAAGAAAATGGAGGATAAAGCAAAATCAATGCAGACAGTAAAGGATTTCTTACAGGTTCAACCAGACAGGTTTAGCAGAAACTGGCCTTCAAAAAATTGGTCCTTTCCGGTGTCAGACAGGCCACAAAGAGGCAGATACAGACGCCCAAGAGGCAGATCTCAGCCCCAAGGCTCCTACAGACCTAAACAATGGGGGTGCTTCAGCCCCCAAAGGAGGAGAAGACAAATCACAACTTTACAGGAAACAGTCCCAATGACTTCCCTCTACAAATGCCAAGCACTTAACTTTTGGCAGCACCCCTAGGGGAGAAAGCTAGCACTTTTCTCACAAAATTGGCACACAATTACCCAGGACAAATGGGTACTGAATATTTTTTTCTCAGGGTTACAGGTTCCACTTTCACACCCTTCCAAAATCAAAAGGGGTGCTGGACCTGCCACAGAACCAATGGGCAGAGGCACAAAAACAAATTGCTGCTCTCATGGACATGGGAGCTATTCAGAGTACCACAGCAAGAACAGGGACAAGGATTTTACTCAAGAGTTTTCCTAGTACCCAGAAAGGACAAAGCCTGGAGACCAATACTGGTCTTGTCAATCCTAAATACTTTCCTGGATGTTCCAAAATTCAAAATGTTAACACTGCAGCAACTTCTACCCATGCTGGCCAAGAAGGCTTGGCTAGTTACTTTGGACCTCAAGGAGGCATACATGCATGTCCCAATCAGACAATCTTGCAGAAGATACCTCAGATTCATAGCTGGCTCAATGCATTACCAATTCTCTGCACTGCCCTTTGGCTTATCTACTGCGCCCAGGGTCTTCACAAAATGCCTAGCACCAGTAATTGCATTTTGCAGACAAAGAGGAATTCAAATATATCCCTACTTGGACGACTGCCTTATTCAAGCAGAGAGCAAGGACATTCTTCTAAAACATCTGGCATTTGTAAAAAGATTACTAATTTGCCTAGGGTACATAGTAAAAGAAAATGAATCAAAACTAGTGCCCTCTCAAGAGATAATATTCCTGGGTGCAAGCTTAAATACAAATGCCCAGATGGCTTACCTCATGCCAGACGAGCAAAGGCAACTGACTCATTACTTTCAAATGATGGCAACAAAGACCCAGCTCCCTGCAAGAAAAATTCTGCAGGCTCTGGCCTTCATGGCGTCCTACATTCTACTAATTCTATATGCAAGACTGCATATGCGGAAACTACAATGGTATCTAAAAAGTGTTTGGACACAACATTGCCACAGCCTGGAAACAATTTTAATTCCCTGCCTACAACAGGAGTTTCGATGGTGGTCCCGGGCCTGTCACCACAACAAGGGACAGCCTTTCACCTTACCCACAGCCAGGCAGACAATAACAATGGATGCATCGGATTATGCCTGGGGGGGGGGGGGGGCACATATGGCAGGAAAATGTATTCAGGGCACGTGGCCCAAGGAACTAATGCATCTTCACATCAATCAAAAAGAGATGCTAGCTGTACAGAATGCCCTGACAGCTTTCAAGGACCTACTGTATCCAGTACAACTATTAATAAAGACGGACAATACCACAGTTTATGTGGTACATAAACAAGCAAGGGGGCACACATTCCTACCCCCTCTGCAGGCAAGCCATGACTTTGTGGAACACAGCACTGACCTATCAAGTACAACTGCAGGCGCAATTCCTGCCAGGAACGAAAAATACACTGGCAGACGAACTAAGCAGATCCTCACAAGTGGAAGCTAAATCCACAGGTCTTCAGCGTATAACAAGGAAATGGGGACGCCCAGACATAGATCTTTTTGCCTCCCCTCACAACTGCCAACTACAGAAATTCTGCACAAGAACTTATCACTCACAAGCATGGAAAGTGGATGCTCTATCATTCAGCTGGAAAACCCTGACAGTTTATGCCTTCCCTCCACTGCCTCCTCTTCCCAATTTGCTCCTAAAAGTCAGACAAGAGAAGCCGAAAATGATCTTGATTGCCCCAGACTGGCCACGCCAGCACTGGTACCCAATCCTAAAGAGCTTGTCTCAAGGCCCAGCCTGGCCTTTACCTCGAATTCCTCGTCTCCTGACTCAACAGAACAACCAGATTCTGCACAGTCAACTCAGAACCTTAAATCTGGCTGCATGGCAGATAATATAGCCAATCAGACCACACCTCTCTCTAAACTGTTATGGATGTCATTTTAGAAGCCAGGAGGCCCAGCACTAGGAAATCTTATGCAGAAAAATGGAAGAGATTCTGTGCTTGGAAGCAGGCACAAGGGCTCGACCCACTTGTTCCAAATATACCTCAGATTTTATAAAACCTAACTGAGATGCTGGACAAAGGCCTATCCTTCTCATCTATTAAGATCCATGCCTCTGCCATTTCAGCTCATTATAATACGGAACCTCCTATTTTTTCACATCCACTACTAAGACAGTACCTCAGAGGGGCAAAAAACATAAGACCCCCAAGGAGAGCACCAATACCTACTTGGGATCTCAATTTTGTTTTAGAAAAGCTCACACTGCCTCCTTTTGAACCAGCCAGCACAGCTGATATAAAATTCTTATCCTGGAAAACTGCTCTGCTCCTAGCAATAACTTCAGCAAGAAGAGTCTCAGAGTTACAGGCATTAATGGCAGTGGAATCTTTCATAATTTTTCACCAGGACAGGGTCTCTAAGGCAAACCCAACATTCATGCCAAAGGTGGTTTCCAATGTGGCTCTTAACCAAACCATTAATTTGCCAACTTTCTATCCAAATCCCCAGAATAAAGGGGAGAGACTTCTGCATGCTTTGGACATACACAGACAGCTACGATTCTACTTGGACAAAACAAAAGCTTTCAGAAAAACTGAGCAACTGTTTGTAGCCTATGCTGCAGGATCACAAGGAAAGACAATCTCAAAGCAGACAATTTCAAAATGGATAGGACACTGTATTCGCTTCTGTTATGCACAACATGGCAAATCAGTACCTAAGGGCATTAGGCCACATTCTACCAGAGCAGCAGCCACTTCAGCAGCCTTTCTCAGAGGAGTACCAACCAAAGACATTATAGAAGCTGCAACCTGGAGTTCAGTGCACACTTTCACAAGCACTACCACTTACCTCTCTACTCTAAATCCAGAGCAGGCTTTGCCACTGCAGTTCTGCAGGGCCTGGTAGCCTCTCCTAATCCTATTTAGGCCCAGCCACCCAACCTCAGCTTTGGGATTCAACCCAAGTGTAATGACTGCAACAGTGAAACACGAACATAGTACAGTTGTGTACCTACCGTAAATGTAGATGTTCGAGTGTATTCACTGTTGCAGTCCAGGTTACGCACCAACCCCCTTTTCATTGCTGGGACTTTTCTGTACTTCTCAACTCTATACAACCTATGTGGTGTATTGCTTGTAGATGAAGGAAATGTTTATTTTAGTACATGTATGCTTTTTGGCATAATTTTTTCAGCCTTCCTATCTGGGGGCACCTGACATCTGGGGCAAGAAAAACTGAAGAAAATGGCGTCTGTTGCATCTTTTTATACTCCTGGAGCGCTGACGTCAGGGAAGAGGTGACCGCAACCAACGCCGGACCTAGACTTTGGAACTCTGGCAGACTGCGGGTAGCCTGCCAGCAGGATAACCCAAGTGTAATGACTGCAACAGTGAATACACTCGAATGTCTACGTTTATGGTAGGTACACAACTGTACTTTCTTCAGATAATATCCAGAGGTTACTCTGTTCCTTTTGTTGCCCCTCCAAATATTACAAAACACCTCCTGGATGTTCCACCCGCTCACAGGGAGGCTGCAGCTCTAGAGGTTTCAAAGCTGCTTCTCAAACGAGCCATCGAACAGGTCCCTCCCCCCCCCCCCGATCAGTCTGGATTAGGCGTCTGCTCAAGGTTCTTTTTGGTGCCAAAAAAGACGGGGGACCTCAGACCCATTCTAGACCTGTCAACATTAAACCTGTCTGTAGCCAAACAGAAATTCCGGATGGTCACCCTGCAGTCCATTCTACCTTATCTCCGAGAGTGTGACTGGATGCACTCGTTAGACCTTCAGGATGCTTACTACCACATCAAAATACACAGAAGCTCCAGGAGGTTTCTTTACTTCCGGCTGGAAGCCAGTCATTTTCATTTCAGAGCCCTACCCTTTGGTCTCAGCACAGCCCCCAGGGTGTTCACCAAGGTAATGGCAGTTTTAGCGGCTCACCTGAGGCTTCAGGGTATTAAGGTGTTTCCATACCTGGATGACTGGCTCTTCGCTGTGTCCAACAAGCATCACTTTTGTCTGGCCCGAGATTATTTCATTCGGTTAGCAGATCTACTGGGAATTACAGTTAATGTTCACAAATCCCATTTGCAACCAGTACAAGTTCTAGACTTCATTGGGGCACGGTTAGACACTTTGCAGATGAAGGTATTCTTAACTCAAGACAGGATTCTACATCTCAGGGGCCACATAGCTCAGATAGCGAATTCCAAGTCTTCAAAGGCGAGCGAGGTTCTCTGGGCTCTGGGCTCTGGGCTCCATGGCTGCCACCATATCTGTTCTCCCTTATACGTGCCTTCACATGCGGGTTCTTCAATGGACTCTGGCTGTTCAATGGTCTTGGCTAGACCTGTCCATGGAATTTCTGATCAAGATCAGTCACATCTGCAGGACATCTCTTACCTTAGATATCAAAAGGACGCCCCTTTGCGTCACCTCCAGTCCAAACCACAGTGACCACGGATGCCTCCCAACTCGGGTGGGGGGGGCACTGTTCGGGAAGGACAATCCAAGGCACATGGTCCCAGGCAGAGACCAATTTGCATATAAATGTTCTAGAGATGAGGGCAGTGCTTTTAGCGTTGGAAGCCTTTCACACAGTCCTCCCTCTTGGATTGATTGCAATTCAGTCAGACAAACATGTCTGTTGTCTGGTATATCAACAAGCAGGGGGGAACCAGATCTTACCCTCTGTGTCGCGAGGCCATGAGTGTGTGGGAATGGGCGATTTCCACCGGTCGGTTTCTGATAGCAACGCACATCCCGGGGTGCTCCAACATTTTAGCGGACAGATTGAGTCGGGCCATTTTGATGCCTTACGAGTGGTCTCTGAAACAGTCAGTAGCGGAGGAGATCTTCCTTGTATGGGGTCAGCCTTGCTGCAATCTCTTCGCATCTCCTTCCAACGCGAAGTGCAGCGAGTTCTTCGCTCTGATTCCCTCACCAGGGGAAGTCCCCAGAGACGCTCTAGTCCATGCTTGGCCCCCCGGGCTTCTGTATGCTTATCCACCTTTACCACTCATTCCGAAGTTTCTTCAGAAAGCTTGCAGACTACAGTGCAAAGTGATCCTCATTGTCCCATTCTGGCCTCATCGGGTTTGGTTCCCATTTTTTTGGTCTCATCTCTTAGCACCCCCGTGGATTCTGGATTCCTGCCCAGATGTAATTTCCCATTTGTCGGGGACACGTCCGCCCAATCTGGGCAGCCTCAAGCTAACAGCTTGGGTTGTTCCAGTTCCATTAATTGCCAGGACTTCCATTCTTTCATCCCTGGTAAAATCCATTCTGGTGGCCTCTCTTAAAGGCTCCACTAGGAAACTTTATTGCAGTAAATTTAAACGCTTTTCCATTTGGGCCTCAGAGTAAAATAGATCCCCTTACAGCCCTTGTTCCAGCGGTGTTGGACTTCCTGTCTGGTATCTTTCTGCAAGGAGCTAGTTCCTCCACAGTGAAAGTACAATTGGCAGCCATTTCCAGTTTTCACGTTGGTGAAGACAACATGGCCTTAGCCTCCTCTAGGCTGTGTAAGGCTTTTCTTAAAGGTACTTTTCTGTTACGGCCTCCTGTCAAAGGATTCTGTGCCTCCTTGGGACCTTACTTTTGTTTTACAGGCATTGATGGCTCCTCCTTTTGAACCAGCAGCTTCGGTGGACTTGAAATTTTGTCCTGGAAGACAGCTTTCCTATTCGCCATCACATCAGCTAGGAGAGTTTCTGAGCTTCAAGCTCTGTCTGCTGTGCCTCCGTAATTGGTCTTCCATAAGGATAGGGTCTCCCTCCGTACTAACCCTTCCTTCTTTCCTAAAGTGGCATCTGAAGCAAACATAAACCAGTCCATTAATCTGCCCATTTTCTTTCCCAACTTCCAAAATAAAGGTGAATACAAACTCCATTTGTTAGATGTTCATAGACAACTTCGTTTTTCTCTTCATAAAACAAAGTCTTTACGCAAGCCTGACCAATTGTTTCCTTTTCCAAAGCTTTTATGGGAAAAATTATTTCTAAAGTTTCTTTAGCCAGATGGATCACTCTTTGCATTTCACATGCCTAAAAAGCAAAAGGTGCATCTCCTCCTGATATAGTTAAGGCTCACTCTACCAGGTCCATGGCGACTTCTGCTGTTTTTTGGTGTAGGGTGCCTTTGGACGATATTTGTGTAGCAGCGACATGGGCCAATTCACATACCTTCATTTCCCATTACAAATTGGATCTGATTCGAGGGGTAGAGCATCCTTTGGCTCTGCGGTACTCAGAAATATCCTTCCATAAGGGCCTCCCAGGATCAGAGTAGCTGAGGACTCTGTCCCACAGGTTGCAGATAAAATGAAGTTAACTACTTCAGATAAAGAAGTTATGTACTCACCATAACGTTCCATCTGAGTAGTTGTACTTCATTTTTCTGCAACATTCCCTCCCTCCGTCCCCTGGACCTTATCCTATTTTCAGGGTTGGTTTATTGGGTTGAGTTGCATATATATTTTTAGTTGCAGCAAACTCGATTTGAAGGAAGATGGGAGATGGTAGGGCATTATGGGTAAGGGGAGGAGCTCTGAGCTTGGAGCAGATGCTAGAAAAAAGTTGCCGGCTGGGATCCGATACGGATCCGTATACCCACAGGTTGCAGAAAAATGAAGTATAACTACTCAGATGGAACGTTATGGTGAGTACATAGCTTCTTGATCTTGAGAGGACATCCTAATGGCTGCCCTATCACTTGTGTTGTTCTGTCAGTGAGCCTGTTCTCCAATAGGGATTTTTTTTCTCAGAACAATATGTGGAGCCTGCCTCTATTCATGCTGACATCTTCTCTAGATTCCAAGTCTTCAGTATGGAAAACCCTCTTGGTATTTTTGACTTGTACCTGGAGGTTTTTTGAACTGCAAGCGTAGTCTACCCTTCATATGTAGTTTTCCACTAGGAAAGGGTTTCTTTGGAGACCAACCAACCATTTATGTTTAAGGCCATTTGGAGCATGTTTAACATGTTTAATCAGATTGCGCATGCTGTGTTTTGCATGAAATATGTTGACCAGTAATTCCTGCTGAAATCTATGGATGTCTACAAGCAGCTGCTGAAGCTGTGAATAGTTTTAAAGATTTTAGGAAAGATATGCAGTTGGTTTTTTACCTCCCAGAAGCTGGGGTAAAGGTAACTAAGCTTTATCTGGCTTGTTTAAGTTGCATTTGCATTGTTTCCTAGGAGTTATAGTATGGAGATACCAGAATTGTCTAAAGCTTATTCCATCAGGGCCGTCTCTTTCAGTAGCCTTTTTCCGTAAGGTAACCTTTCATAATATCTGTGTAGATGTATCTTGGTCCATACCAGACACTCTAAGCTGGATACTCTCTCTGGGTCTTTGTCTTCATTTGGTGCTAAGGAGCCACTCGGGAATGTTAACTGGGGACTTTGCCCTAAGTATTGATGAGTAGTGAATTCTGCTTAGGTATTTAGAAAAGCTAAATAACCTGGGAATTCACTCTTCATTAGCCATGCTCAGTTTCTGTTTGTGGCTTCATATGCCCTTTGTTTAGTAATTTAGCTTGGTCAGAACTGGACAGTGGTAGGAAATCCATGGAGGGGGAAGAGATGCAGATGTTGGCTGGGAAAGCTGTATCCATTGTTGTATGCCAGATCCTGAAGGTTAATGAAAAATCAAGTTCGTTGAGTAAATATGAGGTTATGTTCAATACATTAATGTTAGTTATTTGTACTTTCTGCCCTTGCTTCCTGACAGACGTCCATCCCTGCCTTGA
Source organism: Protopterus annectens (assembly GCF_019279795.1). Taxonomy (NCBI): domain Eukaryota; kingdom Metazoa; phylum Chordata; order Ceratodontiformes; family Protopteridae; genus Protopterus; species Protopterus annectens. The sequence goes on along the minus strand of NC_056747.1, from coordinate 1,166,844,921 downwards.
ATATCTGGCCCATTTGTTGCTTATTATCTGGGTGAGGGTTAGCAGAGACGAGAATAATTAAAGTGGCCATCAGCGGTCTTCTGAGATTTTTATCCTTATTCCCAATATACGTATGCAGGTAAGCTACTTTAATGTGGCTGTGAAATAGGTTAAGTGCAGTGTACAGGGATAGTTCTCCCACTTTCTTGAGAGTGTTCTCCCACTTTCTTGAGAGTGTGCCGAGCAAGCAGTTCTAGCTCCTTCCATAAGGCATCAAAGACCATCCTCCTCAATTACCTGGGATGATCATGCTTGGGTAGGTGATCCCCATAAGCATACTTGTCCACTCCTTACATTTGCTCTAACCCTCCTTTGATTCCTCCAGTGCCTGGGCTGCTAATCGAACTCTGGTCACTTGGGTTGTCGGGGGTCCTTTATGACATGGACCAGGGTCAATTTACGTATGTTTATAGGGGGCAGACCCTCCTGCACCATTTAAATATACTAATGTCACAGTCACATTCTGAAAAAGACAACATTAAAAGTAAAACTTCTGTCTTTCTACTATATTTACCACACTTCACTGCTGTAATAAGTGAAGTAACCGACATGTTAAACATGCTTCAGAATGACTTTTCTAGTTAGATTCTACCACTGTTCTATCTAGTCAAAAGCCTCATCCTAAACTGTACTAAAAAACTGCAAAAAAAGTATTTATTACTTGTGGTTTTGATCAGCTTGTTTGACTGTGGTTGCAGTCCATTGATTAGCACTTGACAACAGCATTTTGCTTGATATTTTATTTTGAATTATGGTAGGGGCATATATAACTTTTGTTGTTTATATGTAGTTACATTAGTGAAGTTTCTAATTCATAATTGAACTGCACTACTAAGTGACCTGATTATCTGTATTCGCAGTCTGTCTGCTACATTCCCATCCTTTGTCTACCACATTTGCCCAGAACAGTTCAGTTTAGTCATTGAAGTTGTTTTGAGTCCGTGTTGAGGCTGCTGCGATAGTTCTGTTTTGCCATCTTTAGGTGATCCTGATGAGTCTGCACTCCCCTTGGATTGTTAAACCTAACATGGTCACTTGAACATGTCATGAGTTGATGTAACTTTGCATTCAGTACCTTTTATTTTTATGTAAATATTTTCTCATTTGTGTCCTTTAGTCTTGTGATTTGCTGTTATTGCAAGATTTATTAGAATTGATTTGGCACTTTAGGTTTGTAGATTCTCCATTATTGCCTGGTGGTATGAAATTGAAATCTGTTCAGTCTGTAATTTGCTGTTTTGTTCATTAGAGCTTTAGAGTTGTAACAGGTGCTTTTGGAAATGTCCATTTGTAGATATTCAAGTTGTAGTTTGTTTATAAAGTGTCAAGTGTGGTTTATAATTTTATGGAAGGTAAATGCACATATGAGCATCCAAAATAATTTATGAAACTGATTAATTGTATCCTAATGCATAAATATACTTAATGTCATATGCTCTTTGTAGAGAAGCCAGCTCTTATGGTGATATTTGAAACATGGTCACTATACTGTTTGGCTTTGGGCTTTCTCTGCTGCCTTCTGTTGTAGAGGGTGTGTTTGGAGGATTAAACTGTTGGATGCAAGCTTGTCTTTTTTTTTTCTGGGTGTATGGATTGGGGTTTTGTGTAGTTAGGTAATCCAGTCCTGGAGATTAAGTATGGATATTGAGGCGATAGGGACATACTGCAGTTTAGCATGTGGTTCCACACAAACTGTAGTACATTTGTCTAAGATTGGTAAATAAGAGTAAGGTCTAATAAGGCTTTCTCCTAGAAGAATTATAAAGTATGAGTATGTTCTTGGTTGGTATGTGTTCGGAGCCAAAATGTAGTTCTCCTTTCTGTACTGTGTGTGTTTTAAATGTTAGGAACTGAATTTCCAGACATTCAGTGCTTCTGTATTCTGCCAGAGCTGCTACATTATAAACTCATTTTTAGTTGTCCCTTTAGCCTCTGTTTGTTACAGAAGCTTTTTTGGATGTTTTTCCCACTTTAAACTAAAAGGGGAGGTTTTATGTACACTAGTTATATAGTTGTCTTTAGCAAATGTGTAAGCTTTTGTTGTGTTTCTCATTGGGGGATGGGACTACATATGTAATTGTGACGTGTATTAAATTTCATTTAGCTGTCATGAGTATTCAAGCATGTGCCTGTTTATTTGAAAACAATTTGGTAGACCACTGGACATGGTATTTGAGCTTATTCTGGTGGTCTGTGGTTTGTTTGATTAGCTTTTAAGTAATTGCCGACATTTGTGTACATTCTGCACCTGCCATGCTGCCCATTCATCTTTACATGATTCTACACCTAAGACAAAAGTGAATTCTTGAACTTGCAACTGCATGGAAGGATTTGGAGGAGTCAGTTTTCCAGCAGTGCATTTTTCTGGGATGGTGTGCATACATAGGTTTTTCTTTGCTTTTTTTCCCCCCGTGTTTGACCTTTAATATCAATAAGTAAGCTGTACTTGTAGTACTGTTTCCTTTCATGTTCTAGATGTCTCTGTTGTATCCCCTTTATGAATTCTTTGCTGTCACTCCAAGTCATAGACAAATGACAGATGGACAAAACGTCTTGAGTACTTGTATGTCATAATACCATCTTAAGGAAGGCGTGTATGAAGAGGAAGTTTACTTTATTCCAAAATTGCGGACATCTTTCTGGGGTTATCCTTTGAACTTTGATGTAACAACATAAAGCATTCATTATATCTGTATTTCCACTGTGCTGCAGTGCCCCCATTCGCTGAAGAAGTGGTTGAAACAATACCAATACCAGAATGTTGAGAGAGATGTGCTTGAGACCCTGCTACAGTGAGAAAATTGGCTTTTCTCATTTTCTGTGATGTGCAGTGGCATCTTATAAAGAAAATGCTTAATTTCTGTTTTAAAGTATTGCTAGTATAGAGGAGCATCACTTTCTTAGTGAGTTTATATAGACCAGGTATCATTCCAACTGACAAAGTCTCATGTCTTCTGCTTAGCTGACTGGCTTTTTCTTTATTCTTGTACACCTCATTTTTGAGCTTATTTTGGATACTTGCGAGTTATTTGAAGTCTGAGGATTTCATCTGGAAATATTTTTTTTGACTAAGATACTTTTTTTTTACATTTTGAAATGCCTGTTGCTATTTTTCCTTTCTGTGCTTCATAAGTGAACTTTTGACAGTGAGTAGAAGTTTCTTCTTGAACTGCCATTGTGCTGTCTTCTAACAGGCTAGTTTCCAGACTAAATGAAACATCCTCTGAATGTTGAGGACTGTAATTCAGCAGAATTTAAATTTTAAGTAGTTAAGTAGTTACTTGCTTTGCCTTATCTTGGAGTCACTTACCCAGTCAGGCATATTTCTGTCAGGATGTTAGCTCATTTCTTGTGCCATTGCACAGGTTTAGCACATGTTGGGTGTAGCTCTGCAGTTAGCCCTAAAGCTTACAACTGTGCCTGATGGTCACTAAATACTGTGTGCATACTTGTATGTACTATGCCTTACAAGTTTGTTCCAAGATTCTGGGCTGGACTGCCTTGTTTAGGCTTCAGCAGGAGTGATGTTTTTTTTACTCCTTCAGCCAAACTAATGAACTTTCTTGGCTTGGTACTATGATTCCTATTAGTGTGAGTAAATGACATTAAGTTTCCTAAAAGGTAATACTTGTTATTTCATGATCATCTAGGAGTATCTTCACCATTTATTTGCATGTCAGTGCATTATGTCCATGGCTTTCCCCCATTCAGGTTTTGATCCGTCTGTTAGTGCAGTTTGTGCTTCCAGATATGATGAAAGCTCTCTATGCCTGTTAGGGTCATGCACAAGATGGTTAGGTACAAGTACTTAAGTAAGCTTGATGCCACAGACTAATGTTTCAGTGCACAGCTTGCCTTAATTCCAGCCTTGCTTTAAAAAAAAAAACAAACAAAAAAAAAAAACAAAATAATAAAAAAAATACTAACACACCTATAGGGTCTTGGTGCTTTTGGCACAGAGTTTAGTGTGAATAAATGGTGAAGATATTCCTAGGACATCCAGAATTGTGGTAAGTACATAATTTTCATTTCTAGTTCAGTTGTGCTGATTCTGGTTCTTTGTGCTTATGAACAGGATTGCCAGCAATAACAACAACAACACGAACAAATCTGAAAGCGACCAGGAAGACAACGATGACCTTAACGACAATGATTGGTCCTACAGATCAGAAAAGAAAGGTGATGTGCGCATTTGTGCCTGGTTCTGAGGAGAATGTACTCTTCCAGTGGTGAGGCTTTGGCTGGGCCAAACTCAGAGGATGTACTTCTCTGTTAGGGAAAGAAATCTATTGTAAACCCAGTAGGAAATGCTTCACTTCGGCACAGACATCACATAATGACTTCTGTCAGTATTCGCCATGGACAGATGTTAAGGTTTTGTAATATGAGATTATGGAGAAACGCTGCCCGATTTCAGTAGTACGACAGTATCAGCTGATACTGCAGAACTGAGGACAGTTCTTAACTCTGCTTTTCCCATTAAGTCCCCTGCTTATGTGGTCAGTAATAATTTTTGTGTAAGATCAGAGTCTAGCATCTAGAGAAATGCTAGTAGTTTATTTTAACAGATTAATTTTCATATATTTATCCTTCAGTGCCCTGTAGAGGTGAAATCTTTACGAAAGTAGCCCCCCCCCAAAAGTTGTTGGTCACATTAGGATAGGATATCTCCTGTTAATGTCTTTCTCAGCTAATGACTGAATTAAGTTTCATCTGTGCCAGAGGTTGATAACCTGGTCATGCTGTTAATTTGAATTTGCAAAGAAACAAGTCTATAGCCAGATTGCATCGAGCTGCCTGGCAGGTGACTCACGTTTATAGGGGAAAAATGTTGACTGGTATTTCTGGATTTGTCATTGAGTCATGTTCCATGGCACCCAAAAAAGTGAAAGCTTGCAGCCAGCTAACTTGTGTCTATTGGTACCATTGGGAGTCAGAACTTACTGTTACTTTTCAAGGATGTTTCTCCAGTGACACCACTTATTTACTATCTGCAGCTTGCCAATATAATAGTGGTGCTTCATCCTTAATTTACAGCACCAAATGTACTGTAACTGAAGCGTAGTGATGTTACACCAGCTGTAGCTTTCACTGGTGTGTTAGTTGACCTTTGCAGGTGTGCTTTTCCCAGATGAAGCTTTATTAATTTTGTAGATGCAATGTCGTAGACATAGCTTCACATGTATGCTTCCCTTGCTGTATAACTCATCCTGATAGCATCTTGGCTGTTGCTCTTGCCTTTTGTGAGTGTGCACCGTCCCTTGACAAGTTCTTTGCCCTTTAAAGGCTGCTTCAGCAGTAGGCTGACTGTCTTCAACAACACTACTATCATTGGGAGTATGCTTTTGTTTTCTGCAGTTATACTAATAAGAGACTGTTTGCCAGGTTAGAGCCACCTTGTGTTGTTAAGACCATTGTCTCCTTTGTAATGTCTTCCCTTGTAGACCTATTTATTGTCTCTTAAATTGGCATGCCAGACTGGTGGCAGCCTCGTAGTAATTTATATTCGGTAGTTCAGAATTTGAGATTCAGGGGTGAGCTGGTGCATCAAGCCTGTGATGGGCTGGGGACACTTTTTCATTGAGATACTTTTAAATAAGTTTGTTGATCTAAAGAAAGAGGGATGAGTACATGTTGACATGCTGATGAGGTGTCAAGACTGAGAGTATGTTAACTGTGTGTGTGTGTGAGACGTTGTGGAAATAGTTATCCAGGTAGTGTAAAACGTGTGCGTCTGTAATTGTGTTTGTTCATTTAACACTGGAAAGTAATTTTAAAGTTTTTGTTAAAGCTATGAAGAGAAAACGTTTTGATGTCCAAGGTGTGATGAATTTGCCCCCTTTTCCCCAGCAAGTCAACTTTTTTTTTTACACTGTCTTTTCTCTAATGTTATTACATTAAAACTAACCATACATTAGTCTTGGTTTTCTGAGTCTGCTAGTCTGGTACTTTGTATTTGATTAGTTTCAAGAGGCATCTGTCAAAATTATATGGTAGAGTTTACGAAAACTGTACACTTTTCAGTGTTTTATTTGTTTAAGATTTGGGAATAAACATCTGATGGTATGTTTCCCATATCCCGCCTTCATTCTTGCTGTTTCGGGTTCGGAGCCGATCCTTGGCTTCATCTCGGCCGTATACTATAGCTCGAGAGCTTTTACTGGCTCGAGGCTAGTTCCTATCCCAGCATGCCTAGCGGTAGTTACCCAAATTTCATTTGCCGCTTGTGGCGTCGAGGTTGCGGATACTGGCTCAGGCTAAGTGTTCTTTCTATTATTATATTTTTCAACAAATAATTCCAGTTTAGCTTAGTTGTTTTGTTATCTGTAGTTGTCCTTAGCATTTATATCTTTCCCTATCCCGTCTGAGTGACTTGTTTGTTGTGTAAATTAACTGTTTTCTCTCTGTCGGGCCTTTCCCCTCCTTCAAACCCGTTTAAATTAGAGGGTTCTTCTTCCCCTTTTTGCCTTTCCTGTAACTGTTAAGGAGTTGCCGTTTGAGTTAGAGGCTTTCCTTAGGTGGGAGTTCGCTGTTTAACTTAGAGGCTCTCCCCCCTTCTTTTTTCCCTGTCTGTTTATATTTAAAAAAAAAAATATATATATATATATATATATATATATATATATATATATATATATATATATATATTGTTTGTCTTATTGCCAATAGTTTTTGCTCTTTGTTTACCTATATAGAGTATAAGCTTCATCAGTTGGATGTTCATAGACTGTTATGTTTCTATTTACACAGGACCAAGGAATTTAGAAAATCTGATCAATTGTTTATATCCTTTGCGGACAATAAAAGAGGTTGTGTGGTCTCAAAGGTGGCTTTATCAGAGTGGCTTTCAGACACTATTAAACATGTCTACGAGTTCTGTAAACAAACACTTCCAGGAAAAATTGAAGGGCACTCTACAAGGGCCTTGTCTGTCTCTGTTGCCTTTCAGGCCAGATTGCCTTTGGATTCGATCTGTGCAGCAGCTATATGGGCTAATCCTCATACCTTTATCACTCATTCCAAAGTAGATGTGGCCTCCCGGAACAGGGTATCCTTTGGTTCCACAGTCCTGAAAAGTTTTTTCCAGTGAGCCATCCAAGAATCAGGTGCTGGGGACGCTGTCCCAAACAGCAAGAACGAAGGTGAGATATGGACAACATAACATAAAGAAGTTGTGTACTCACCATAACGTTCCTTGTTTGTTGTCCTTGATCTCGTCTTCCTTCTTGCGTCCCTCCCTCCTTCCTGGTGTATCGAGAGGAATCCCTTATTTTATTGGCTGTACTGGCTGGGTTTCCTTTATGCCATTCCTTGTGGTCAGTCTCAGTTTGCTACTATTACCGTGTGGAGGGATCACACTTTAATATGCAGGTGTCATCAAATATGTAAAGTAGAGTGTATATCCTCTTTTGTATTGTCTAGTGTTGGGTTATCACAAACAAGATCTGGGTAATTACTGCCGGACATACTGGGATAGGGGGATAGCCTCGAGCCAGTAAAAGCTCTCAAGCTATAGTATACGGCCCAAACAGCAAGAACAAAGGCGAGATCAAGGACAATAAACCTAGAACGTTATGGTGAGTACATAACTCCTTTTTTTGTATTATAGTTTGTAATACAGGACCAGCTTTCCTATCAGAGTCTTCTCCAAGTTTTCCTTTTTGTCTAGAAGTTCCGAGCTAGGCTAACTTGAAACAACATTTTTTTCCCAGTTTTGCCGAACAGTTTGGGGTTGTTTGGGGTCATTTTCCAGGTGCAGTTTTCCATGTATGATGTATGCAAAGCTGTCATTTCTTTGTAATCTGAGTACCTTTGAACTTGTGTAACAACTGCAAACCACCAGCCTATTATTTGCTGACCTTTTTGTTTCTGTTATGATGGAGTCAGTTACAGGAGGCAGACTTTTTGGAAACCTTTATTGTAGGTCGTACTATGTTCTAGATTCCATTTCCGTCTACAACAGCCTGGCTTGCTTGAAATTCCCTAGCAACTAGCCCTGTGACATGAACTTACACTTGTTTGTGTTAACTGTCTAGATATGGTGGACAGATATGCTGCCTGGTGGTTGCACACATCTCAGCCCTTGTTTGCTGTTAACTTGCCTGTCCTGAGCCTCAATATTGAAGCTGGTTGGGCTGCGTCCCGCACCCTGCCATTACAGTGAACCTGGTATCATCCACTCATTGCACCTTTTCTGGCTGGCTCCTACAGTACTTGGGTCACTAATCTTTCGTAGAGTCTCTGGGGTAGTGTCCGGGTTTTATCCCTGTACACTGCAGAACAAGACTACCTTCTCAGACTTCTCACACAAGTTATTGCTTGTGGTACTCTTCCAGTGTGACAGAAACTTGCCAACTATTATAGTTTGGCTTACTTGGATTTGCATTTTCCTGTTATCAAAATGAAGCACTGTAAACCTTTTTCCTGAGATCACTGTTGAGAAAAGGCCCTTGTGATCCATCCAGCTTCCTGATAAAAATAAACTGCCAAAATCAACATTTTGAAAAGTCGCTAACAAATTTGTTGAGAGCTGCCGTGCTGAAATTTTTAATTTACAGGGATGTTGTTTCTTTGTGGGTTCTCTGTTCTTGAAATATGAATGGCACAGTCCAGCTGTAATGCTTCCTGTCCAGAAACTTACCGTGGGAGTACTATGATTTTATTGCCTTTGGAAATTTTTTTTCTTCTGTGATATTGTGCATCAGTAATTCCTAAACATTTAAGATGCCTAAATAGTAGAGTAAGCTGGAATGGTCAAATAATTTTAGTTGTGCCAGATGCCCAATCCCCCCCCCCCCCAATCCTCTTTAGTGAGGTATGAAGCTGATATGGTAACAGCTCACACTTAACTGAACTGGCAGTCCTTCTAGGAATCCTCTACCCAGTTTCATACTCCTAAGCAACTCCCCCCCCCCCCCCAGCTGAAACTGATTGTATAAATAGATTTTATTAAGAGTATCTGACATCTTTCAGCATTCTTAACTTCTCTTTAGCTGCTTTGTGTACTGAAGTTGTACATTTCCTTTTTAAATAGGAATTGCCATCATGGGGTTATCTGTCTGGATTTTGCGTACAGTAAAAAGGCATTCTGATGAAATAGTTAATGTAGATAAAATGTTTATACTTTGCCATTACTACAGCATCTCAGCAGATAAAGGTAATATTGGCTGATGTGCACTTTCCCTTGACAAGTACAAAGAGAAGTGTTTTGTGTTTTTGGGAAGCAGAGGTATAATAGCTTGTAAGTGGAGATGATTAGGAGCACCACTGGTAAATGTTTTTTTTTTTTTTTTTTCTTCTGCACTTTGTGCCATGATATGTAGGGCAAGTTGCAGGTTTAAGAGTATTAGAATGGGTACTGTCCTTAAAGTACAAAAACAATACTGTGTTTTCTGTACCGCACATTGTGTATAGTAAAGAGCGACTTCAAACTCATACTGCTGGAAGAGCTGAATCATTTGCAGGTTTTTGCAGAAAGTGGTAAGAGGCAAAGTCATAGTGATTTTCATTGCACCATGATGGCCTTTGCAAATTTGGTCTCCCCTGTTAAGGCATCATCTCAAGGAGTTCACATGGATTCTAGATCCATTGGTTTCTGTTTTAAGAACATCATGTCAAAAAGCTCCCATGGCTTCTAGAGCCAAACGAGGATCCTGTATTTCATCCCACCAGGCAGCCTCACTCAGATCTTCTCAATCTCAAGTTAACTGTGTTATTTTCAAATATCAATCAAACCTTACATCTCCGTCTTTTTCCCTAATTTTTCCAACAAGCTAAAACAATGAGTAAAAAGGTCACACACAAAAAACAATTGGTTAAAAAAAAAAATCAAGAAAAATCTAGCAAAGCTAGACTTTCCAGTGTGTGATTCCTTAAACCTCTTGTATAAGAGGTGACATGGGATATATGCAAATTAACTTTTAAGGACATCAGGTGTTTTAGCTAAGTGGCAATTCTGAATGTCCATGACTTTTTCTTTTAAGTCTATTTATGGACAGATTCAGGCCAATAAATGTTAGCCAAATATTCCACTTATGCTGTGCTGATGACGCCATAATAAGGCAGAAATATGCATGTCCACAGCTGGTGGGGTTTGGCTTTATTGGCCTGTATTTGTCCATAAATAGGCTTAAAAGAAGAAGTCATGGACATTCAGAATTGCCATTTAGCTGAAACAATGTCCCTAAAGGGTAATTTGCATGTATCCCATGTCGCCTCTAATGCAAGAAGTTTAAGGAATCACACAGTGGAAAGTCTAGCTTTGCTAGATTTTCCTTTTTAATTTTTCCAACAAAGGAAAGTACAGTCTACACTTATTAGATACACATAAGCAATTACGTTTTTACCTTTACAGAACAAAGGACATCAGAAAATCCGACCAACTGTTTATTGCCTTTTTTACACTCTCTTTAGGTAATCCGGTAGCTAAGGTTACAATGGCTAAATGGCTTAAGGACTTGTTTCACCTTTGTTTACAACAAAAAGGGACTTCACCTACCACGTCCTGTGAAAGCTCATTCAACGAGAGCTGTAGCAGCTTCTGCAGTTTTTCATGCCAGTGCTTCCTTAGATGATATTTGTGCAGCAGCTACATGGACATCTTCTCATACCTTTATTACTCATTATGTACTGGACCAGGTCTCTAGAGGATGTACATCATTTGACTCGATGGTGCTCAAGAATGTTCTTCCCATAAGACCTCCCAAGATTCAGGTAGCTAGGGACACTGTCAAGGATTCTGTGAAGATTGACAACATCAGGTAAAGAAGTTGCATCTTGCCACAACATTCCATCTGTATTGTCAGTCTTCAATAATGCTTGACATTCCCTCCTTCCCCCGCCTTAGAACTCTTGATGGACCAAATATTCCCAAAGACTGGCTTCATAATAGGGAACAGATATGGTCTGTTATCTATTACTTCTTGTCTGTCAGTATTATAGGCAAACGATCTGAGGTATTTTGGTGAGGAGCATTATGGGTAGAGCCTAGCTGGAGAGTTTTTGGAATGCGGGAGCTGGAATAACGACAGTCTGTTCTGAGGCTCAGAACAAAGCCCACAGTCAAGGATTAGTTGAGATCACCAACACAGATGGAACGTTATGGTAGGACGTAATGTCTTTTTAATTTTATGACTGGGTAACACTAGCTACGGACGTTGGGCTAAAATGACTAACAGTATTCCTGGATTTAATCAAGGCTTTTTACTCTCTGCCCCATGAAACCATATATAATTGTTTGGTTATGCATTGCTATAACAACTGCCTAATAAGGACCTTAACAGGATGTAGTCTGTCTGAAGTATTCAGCGGTTATACATCTAAACCTGCACTACTTCATTGTGGCATTCCATATGGGTCGGAACTTAGCCCAGTGCTATTTAATCTGGTCTTTGCTAATGGTTCTAAAAATTTTAAGTCATGCCAGTGAAGTAAATATGCAGGTGACTGTAACATTGGATTTATTTCTAGTAAAGTGGACTTTGACATAATTACCTATTTTGGCATACAAAACACTAAAGAATAAAGAGCTGTGGGTGTCATTTAAATTTGGAATTATTCAAATAAAATAAAACGCAGACATAACGTGAAATATATAGTCAAAGTTTAAGACAAACATGCGAATGGAATGTATTTTTATGTATTGCAATTGTTTGGAATAAATTACTTTTACCTATCCACCAGGTAGAACCCTTATACAGTTTTAGAAAAACATGGATAAATGGGTAAATAAGTGTTTATAGTCCTTTATTTATGGAGTCATTCCTAGAGTGCCTGGGGCTAAAATGTATGATACATATGTTTGAAATAAACTTGGATATTGTGCCATTCTTAACTGGAAAAATTGTGAGCTTGTTTGAGACATCTACATAACGGTGCTTTTAGTGCCTGGTTTAAAGCCTTCTGATGAGGCACTGCCTCCAAATTTCCATTTTGTGGCTAATTTTAGGCTCATTCAGCATAAGATTATTCTGCCTCTGCATCTTCAATAATTCCCTCTTCCATCTTTCTCGAATGCTGTTTGTTTTGGCCCTGTGAAAGTATGTCCATGTTAACACCATATGCTTTGTCTACTGTATTAGCTCTCTGAAATGCTTCAGGTCAGTTGCTGATGATATACCTAATGGATGTGTTTCTTCCATAAACAAATTAAAAGTACACGGCTTGGAGCTTACCTTTTCAAGTCTTGCTTGCCAAAAATTGCTGACTTGCATCAAGCACAGTATTTATCTTTTGACGTGAAGGGCAGTACTGTTGTGTGAAACCATTAATTCTCTGTAGCTTTAAGTCTGGTGGATCTATATAAAAATGAGTCCTCTGGCTTCACTATGCCAGTTCTGTTAATCCTTTTGTGTAGGTTGTGTTTCTGAACTGCACTCATTTTCTTCATGTGATTGTAAATATTTCTGTATCTTTTCCATAAAACCTACTGGAATTTTCATTGGAGCACACATTACAGTCTTCATTGTAGTGTTGTAAACAGCCCAGGCCAGCAAGTATTCAGACTTGAGTAAATAATCAGACTGACCATCTTGTCCAGATACTGTGGTGAATGCTTTCAATCATGTCACATTTCTGACCGGTGTCGATGGGTAGATGGAGCATTTGTAGTGTTAGCTCTATATAATAGATTTTATTTTTGTGTAAACTAGAAACAGATGAGTCACTCTTGTCAGAAATATGTTATGGTGCAGAGAATCTTGTTCATAGGTAGGTACTAGGCTATCAGCCCAAGGGCCTATATAAGCTTAGCCAGCAAGGTTCCATAGCTTACGCCACTCAGTTATTTTCCTGTGCCACTGTCAAGCAGAGACACAGAAGTGATCCCCAGGGTGTATTTCCTATTTCCCATCCACTCATCAAGATTTTTCTTGAAGAGTGCTAATGAGGAGCTTTGTTTGATATAGATAGGTAGTTTGTTCCAGAGTATAGGAAGTCTCTGGGACAGGAATCTATCCCTCCAGCGTGTCCTGTTTATTGTGGTGACAAGGTTTAGGTCCCTAGAGCGTGTAGCTCGGAGAGATTGGGATTTCTTTAGGTGTAGCATGTACAACAGCTCTGGGTTTGACATAGCTTTATATGTTAGGCAGAGATCACCTCATAGTAGGTGATGTGCTACGGAGTAAAGCTGGAGTTTTTTGAGGTGGTCAGTGTAGGACATTTGTTTGAGGCCAGTAATCCTCTTTGTGAGGTACTTCTGTGGCCTTTCCAGCTGCTGCAGATGTCTTGTGAGGTACATTCCAAAAGGGGCGTTGTACTCTCTAATGGGTCTAATGAGTGACTAGTAGAGGGGAACAATGACCTCTCTTTTTCCTGGATGAGAACCCTTTTATGATGAGGTGTGCCACGTAGAACTTCCTGACTACTGTGGCGATGTGACTATCAAAGGAGCGACTACTGTCCACCTGGGTCCCAAGGTCTCTTATCACGCATTCAGTGTTGAGTAGATTGCTGCCTATGTGGTTGTTCATGGATGCAGAGTTTTTACCAAAGGGGATGACACTGTACTTTTTGGCATTGAGCTTGAGGCCATTGCTCTGACACCAGGCACGTGTCTCAGTGAGGCCCTTCTGTAGGATGTCCACGTCATTTGGGGACTTGACTATGGCTCCTAGTTTGCAGTCATCTGCGAACTTAGTTAGCCAGAGACCTTCTGTGTTAGCCTGTACTTCAGAGAAGTAGATAGCAAACAGAAGAGGTCCCAGGACGGAACCCTGTGGTACTCCACTTGTCACTGCTTTGAGGTCAGATTTGGAGTCTGCAAGTTTTACAGTATGGGTTCTGTCAGTGAGCCAGTTGGCAACCCATCTTGTGACGTAGGGATTTATACCTAGTTTAGTGAGTTTAGCTATAATTTCAGAATGGGGGATGGTGTTGAAAGCCTTGGCGAGGTCAAGATCGGCTGTGTGAACCCACCTTACCCTCATCCACGGCTTTGGTGACTGCCTCAAAGAAGTCGATCAGGTTCAGGAGGCATGATCTGCCTTTCACAAACCCGAACTGGGTGGAATCCATAGTTTGGAGCAATGTCTTTGAGTTCCATGATGATACGTTCCATGGCCTTGCAGACCAGGCTCGTCAGGCTAATAGGTTGATAATTCTGGGGATCAGTGGTGGCTCCCCCTTTGTGGAATGGGATAACTGTTGCTGTGTGCCATTCAGTGGGCACAAAGCCTGATGCGAGGCTATTATTGAACATGGTGCTTACGTGGAGAGCCAGTTCATTCTGAAGTTCGTGTAAAACGCAGCCTGGGATGTTGTCTGGATCCATGGATGCTGTGTTTTTGGCTTTAGAGAGTGCAGCTTTTACCTGTGTAGTTGTGATTACAGGGACTCTGCATTCTTCCTGTATAGAGATTGGCCCTTTAGGGGGTGAGAGGGGGGTAAAGTTAGCACTGAACCTATCTGCCAGGATGTTGGCAATGTCAGTTGGTTATGTAATTTTCGTGCCTTTGTGCTGTAACTCAGAGCAGATCTGGGTGTTGCCATCTAGATTCTTGACATAGCTATAGAATGCTTTGTGGTTGTCCTTGGATTTAGTGGCGATTTTGTTTTCGTAGCTAGCTTTGGAGGATCTTATAAGGGATCTCAGCTTCTTACTGAGGCTGACCAGGGAGCTCCTCCACTCATGGGATTTTACTCTATTTTGCAACAGTTTCTTCCTTCTGTTGTACAGTTTGTTTATGGCAGGGGACCACCAGATTGGCTTCCTTTTTTTGGAGAATAGTGTCTTGGTTCGGTTTGGGATAGCACGATCCATGCACTTGTGTAAGTGCGTAAAGACTGCACTTGTGTAGGATTCAGCAGTTGCAACTGTATTGTCCATCTGCAGGTGTTTTATGAAGACTGTGGAACTGTCCATCTGTAAAGTTTATAGAACCTGTGAAAAAGGTATTTTGCTAGTGCAGAATCAACTTTATAGTTAAGGGTGCATGCGTTTGTGTGTGTGTGTGTGTATATATGTATATATATATATATATATATATAGATATATATATATATATATATATATATATATATATATATATATATATATATATATGTATATGTATATATATATATATATATATATATATATGTGTGTGTGTGGGCAGGCAGTGGTGCAGCGGTTAACGTCTCACAGCAAGATGTTCTCCAGTTCGATTCTCTGCTGGGGATGCCTTCTGTGCTGAGTCTGCATGTCCTTCCTACATTTGTGTGGGTTTCCTCCAGGTACTCTGTTTCCTCCCACATTCCAAAGACTTGCATCTGGAGCATTTCTCCCAAGGCCTCTGCTGAAAATTGGCTCTGTTCTAGTCAGACTTTCCTGGTCAACAAATGTTAAATAAATAAAATAAAGAATTAATACAATCATGAAAAATGAGCTATTTTGTGCGCATAATTTGTATTGTGTGCACAGGGTGTGAGTAGCATGCAAGATAATACAGAAGTGTCAGGGTAACTGGAAAATGAGCTAACAGTCTGGGAGGAAAGCTCAAGTTTGGAGCAGTATGTAGGATAGAATGTCTTCGTAAATAGTGCAACATTACACAGTCATGTTGATTCCATTCCCCTGCTGCAGGGATGATGGATTTGGGGGTGGTTGCTTAGGGATAAATACTGTTTGGTATAGATTGCTGATTAGAGTAGGGCTTTCTGGGTGGACTAGTTAAGATATATTCAGTTCATTTCTAAGCAGTAAGTGTGAAAAGATGACACAAATAAAGAAAGACGCTCCAGCAGTCAACCCTCTCTAATGGATTTTCTGATTATTTCCTGCAGTTAAAATTAAACATCCTTTTTAGCAAAATTCTGCATGTAGGAGGATGTCTGTACTCTTGTACTCACGTTCTGTGGTATAATTTGCCTGTTGTATAAGTTACAGAGCATGCTAGTTTTTTGACTTCTCAGACAGTGCTGTTATAGGTAGGTGATGTATGGTTGCATACCTGATCATAAAGATCCCTTTGGCCATTACATTATCAGTCAAGACCTGTATTATTTGCATTGCAGTACTGACGGGGACTGTTACACATTAAACTAGCTACCCTCTCATTGAACAGGTTAGAAGTTGTTGGCCTACTTTTAAAGAGTTTAAGCCTAAGCAGGCTTCTGCGATCCCATCATCTTTGGTTGAAGTGTGTGATGTTAGACCCTTCATTAGGAGGCATGTCCTAAAGGTCTTGTACTGCTCTTTCTCTGGATGATTAGTGAAGGCTGTTGGTAAATTAGCCTAATCTGGGGTTTGGTCTTGAGCCACCCTGTCATGAATTTAAAGTACTTCAGGCACGTTGGCTCAGACCCAGGTAAAGGAGGGATCATGTTGTTATCCCATGCTGTAGTTTCTCCTAGTACTTACTCAGCAAGCACAAGTTTGATAGGAGCTTGTTTTGGGTGACACCATTAGGGAGTTTGGCTTGAAGTCCATGTGAGGCCTGGTACAAGCTTCTCTTCTTGCATTGTCCTTGACTAGCACATTATTTAGCATTTGTCCCTCTGTGTGAGTTAATGCTCCATGATGGTGGTCATGGGGCGCACACACTTCATCTTCAAGACCTCTTTTACTGACAAATTTGCTTCTTCTTTGTCACTGTTGGATGGCCTATTTGGTATGAGGAACTGGTTAGATTTGCTTTGATTTTTTTTTCTCTATGGATGAAGGCTGATGAACCTTGGCATTGCCCTGTACTTGGAGCCTAACATTAGGTATTCCATCAAAGCAGCCTTGAAACACCAGTCTGCGGTATAAAATGTCTAATGCTGTTTACAGGCAACTAGCAGTCATCTTGTATCATCTTTGGAGTAAGCTAGCATTGACGTAGTTGGACTTTTGCAGTGTTTAAATGTTTTCTCCAGTGTTTTCCAGGTAATTAAGTAGATTGATGACTTGCTCCATTTCATATCTTGGTGACTTCAGCTAATATTTCTGGTGCATGCAGTTCCAGATGGTCACCTTTCAGGAAATTGTGCCAGTGCTTCCCCAAGGCTATTGGAAGGTGTTGCTGAACACTGATGCCTTTTGACACTGTCAGCATTTGGAGTCTACACATGAGACCTCTGATTCATTTTACATAGGCATTGTTTCTAGTACAAGTGGTGCCATTTGAGGCTTCCTCACTGTCTTATGTTTTTGTTAGTATGTTTGCTGCTGTGTCTGAAGCCTTGCAAGGGAAAGGTCTCTCTGCATCACTTTTGTGGATAAATGGCTCCTAATTACTGTATCCAGGAATGCAGTAAAGGTGTCCCCCACCCCCTTTGGTGGCCTGTGGATGTAATCTCTACTGATGACTAAATGGGAATAGATTGTTATCCTAGCTGAAAGTCATTTGGTGGGATGTAATTGGATTTTTTTCTTTGATTCTTTTCCTGCCATTGCAGGTGTGTTAGGAATCCCTGATGATTACCTGAAAATATAGAGCAGGTCCAGTGTTGGACTGTGCTGGAACTTCTAGGCTTTGATCTTAACTGTGCCATTTCTTCATCTGATGTTTCATGTGTTTCTGTGAACTGTGAGGTGCCATTAGCTTCAAGAGCCGCCTGGAGTTTGTGGACTTGTTGGTGTCGGGCCCTTGCTGTGGTGCGTTAGAACAGTATATGGGCCAATTTCTGGTGAGTCTTTCCATGCTATAGCCAAACCAGGTCCATATTTTGACAGATGCATTGCTGGGTTGGTAAAATACCTAGGCTGTATTTCATTGAAGAAAGTTTGTTTTCCCCTGGAGAATATATCCCCAGTTAAACACTAATAATACTCCTGTCACTAAAGGCCTTGAAGAAATTTCTGCTTCTGTGGTGCATCATCTGGTTAGAAATGTTATCTGTGATGTTAATACTTTAAAGGAGGAGGTGCAAAATTGCATCCTGTCTACAGAAAAACAATACTAGTTTGGCATTGGTCTGTTGGTAAAAGCATTCTCTCATTTCACTACCTCAGGAAGTAGTAGATGCTCTTAGATGAGTGTTCAGCTTGGTGTGGGTGTTTCAAATGTAAAGCCGTGTCTAGTCAGGGTTTTCCAGATGTGTGGTACATTGTCGGTTGGCTCCTAATCACAGAAGTGAGATAAAAAAAACTGGGTTTCGGAAAAATAAACATTTAAATTCTGAGAATGTGAAGTAAATGAATTTTGAAACCCACTGTGCACTAGTATATCATTTTTGTGTAGGGGGATACTTATTGCGAACCCACAACCTTATAAATTGTATATATTACAAGTTCAGTCTGCAGTGGAGTAGGATGAATGCTTGCAGCTACTGTAGCCTCAGACTTGAGTACTCTGTCTCTCGCATTTACTGATGTTCTCCGTGTTTCACTGTTGCAGTCATTACATTTGGGTTATCTGCTTGCAGGTAGCCCTCAGTTGGCCTGATTAACAAAGTCTTGGGTCCTGCGTCGGTTGCTGTCTCTTCTTACATGACGTCAGGTCGTCAGGGGTATAAAACATGCAGCCGACGTCATTACATCAGTCTTTCTTGCCGTGCAGTGTCCGAAGCAGAAGCAGTTCGCAAGTGCTGGTTGGCCGACTCCTGAAATTTTCATTTTCGAGTTTCAGAACCAAAGTCTTCCACTAAAAGCTAAGTACCCCATTGGGGAGACTTTTTCTTGTTCTAAACCGATGTCAGTAAAAGTAAATAATTGCTTTTTTTGTGGAAAGCAAATACCTCGTAAAGATTTTCATTCATACTGTATTCCATGCCTAGGCCTTGACCACGACATACCTCGCTGTGTGCCTTATTTAAACCACGAACTATCCGTCTGTATATTTGTGCTTCTAAATTTTTTGGTGCTCTGTTCAATTATCCTGATATGTCTTCGGTAAGCCATCCGACTACCGACATTCTGAAGAAAAGCAAAGATAGACAGAGACAGGCCACCCAATTTTCCGATACTCAGTGAGGCGCTTTCGCAGCCCCTGATACCCGCTACTTCAGATTCGCAGGCCTCTACTGAGACCCATTTGGAGTCCGGTATGCCGCGAGATGCTTCAACTGTGGAACCTGTGGATATCTCTACCTTGGATGGGTCCGGAGCCATTGTGCAGGCACCGGCTTCTGAGGGTGTATTCAGGCCTACTGACTTGCATATTAAACCGGCGCCATCTTCTTCTTCAAGGCCTAAAACTGGAACCATGCCTAGAAATGGCTGCTCACCCCCATTCTCCTGTGCCAGCTCGTACAGGCACCTGCATTACTAATTCAGCTCAATTTACTTATGAGATAGTCAGATCTGTCCAATGACAGTAGTGGTCTCTTAATATTTTTGACTTCCTTCATAAGTGACCAGTTCTGAAGACTTTGCAGCATGCTTCAGTCCATGACAACGCCTGTAAATATTTTTCTGTCTGTGGATCCTTGCACATTGTCAGTTCATGATTGGCTTTAGAAGTTGAGCTTCATTAAGTTATATTTTCATGAGCAACAGTCTGTCATCCTTGGTTAAACAGGGCTATGCAGACACTTTGCTTTTGGTTTCCTGGGTGCCTTTGTATCTGCTGGTTTTGGAAACATCAGGACAGTGCCAGTGGGGGAGGTAGCAGTTCGATTCAGTAGCATCCTCTCAGGTGAGTCTAATTCTACAGGTATGTGCATTGGGTCCAGGATGCTAACTGCATTTAACCCACTTTACTGTAGCATTTGGAAAACAAGAGGGCTGATTTCATTTGAGCTTTGTTATAAATTTAAATTTGGCTGTTTG